>NW_015112827.1:360346-368645 GCF_001443285.1 Poecilia latipinna
TGGATGGATGGATGGATGGATGGATGGATGGAGGGATGGATGGATGGAGGGATGGATGGACGGATGGACTCGCCACACCAGACCTGCATTTCCACGTCGTCTTGTCGTTTCTGTTTTTATCGTGATTGCTGCTCGATGTTTGGTTCATCTTGTCCTGATCCAGTTCCTTCCCTGCTCCAACATTTTATTTATGCAACATTTAAAGATAAGAAACTTTTGTTTTCTGACCGTTTTCTGATTTTTATAGTTCATAAATTAAATAAATTTCCAGTTTGAAGGTTTAATTTTTGGTCAGAGGACAGAAAATGTTAGATGTTGGTAGAAAGCATGTTGGATATTTTTGTATGTTTCATGGGTGTCGGTATTCCCATTATTCCCAGTATGCCCAGGACGATCAGTCGGGAATGTTTGTCAGACCACAGAGGCTCGGCAGCGCCGCCCCTCCGGACCCGGGTGGAGGGCATTAATCCGACCGTTTGTCTCTCCGGGTCTTACACCAGGAGCGTCGAAGGCGATCCGTCTTTCCTGTGATTCCTCAGAAGGATTCCCGGTTCCTGATCTAATTTCAGGAGGTGATGAAGAGCAACTCGCACACACCTGTTTACCTCCTCCCGCCCGCTGTTGCCGTGGTGAAAACGTGGCAACGTCGATGCTGTCACCATGGCGACAGCTCAGCGGCAAGAAGAGCATCTTCATCCTTCCTGACCCTTTCATCAGCTTCTCTGAGTTTGCCTCATGCTGGTGGAAACTGTGATGTCACTCTGGTTTCCAGTTTGCCGTGCCGTTCGCCCACTCACGCTCCTGCCCCGGCCCGGCCCGGTACCCGCTCCGGTTCTTCTCTGCAGCTCCGGCGATGTGTTTTCTAACACCAGGAAACCTGTAACATCCTGGAGCGTCCTCAGCTCTTTCCTCCTCATTAACCACTTCCTCCCTGTCGCCTCGCTGCATTAAAGCTCGCAGCTTGTTTGTACCGACCCGGTTCAAAAATGTGTTCTTATTTAAAAGAAGAAGTTTAATTATTCATTTGTATTTTTAATGTTGTATAAAATGAGTTCAAGTGGTTAAATGAAAAATCTGCAAAATGTGTAATTTTTTAAATCTGCAGATTAAAATTAATGATTTTTTAAATAATTTTTAGCTTTAGCTTAATTATTGCTCTGAAGGTGTTTCTGAGTAGATGGCCGTTTTTAGAGTCTTTATGTTAACAATTAATTACTCAATTAGTTGACAGTCATTTCAGTAATCAATTAATCTGATTAAATGTTTTAGCCCTATTTAAAAAAAATTATATTTTTTGGGAATTTTGGGAAACACACTAAGCGACATTTAATCCTGGAAAACTACGTCCAGATTTATTTTCATCAATACAAGTTTATTAAAAATAGTCAAATATTCCTTTACTTCACTGACCAATCAGAAGACAGCATCAGATCTTTGCTCATCTCAGGTTTATTGGAAAAAAATAAAAACCTGATGCTAAAACCAGGTGACCAGAACATCTGCAGGAACCTGAACGCATCGTGGTGCAGTGAACGCACCACGATGCGTTTGCTGCACCACAATGTATTCGCTGCACCACGATGCGTTCGCTGCACCACCTTTCTGTTTTTCTGTTAAATTGCTGGAAAAATGTGCGTCTCTGGTAAAATATTCCCTGTGAATTTAGTTTCCCTCACATTTTCCCGTTTCTCCTCAGGAGCCCACGCCTTGTTTACGTTGCCACGGCGACCCGGATATGGCTCCATCGGAAAGCCCATCAAGCTCCTGGCCAACTGCTTCCAGGTGGAAATCCCTAAGATCGATGTCTACCTGTACGAGATCGACATCAAGCCGGAGAAATGTCCCCGGCGGGTCAACAGGTACCGGAAGAGTCTGGAGCGGGTCCGTCCCGGTCCTGGGCGTCCTGGGCGTCCGTCCTGGACCTTGGCGTCCGTCCCGGTCCTGGGCGTCCGTCTCGGTCCCGGGCGTCCGTCCCGGTCCTGGGCGTCCGTCCTGGGCGTCCGTCCTGCCAGGCAGCGTCTGACCCGGGGTGCTCTGTTTGCTCCAGGGAGGTGGTGGACTCCATGGTGCAGCACTTCAAGGTGACGATCTTCGGCGACCGGCTACCGGTTTACGATGGGAAGAGGAGTCTCTACACGGCGAGTCCACTTCCTGTGGCCACAGGCGGGGTAAGACTGAAGGGAGTTAGCGCAGCTCCAGTTACAGCTGGAAACCAGAGATCCAAACCTGGGCGGACTCGGACCCAAACCTTCACAGCCACATAGAGACGGTTACAAAGTCGGCCTTCCGACACCGGGACAACATTTCCAGCATTAAAGGATGAATGTCCCAGAAATATCTTGAGATATTTACTATCTCATACTCATCCAAGCATTTATCTTTACCGCCTACAAAATCAACCAGACAGCTGCTGCGGATCCAAACTTCCAGAAAACTGCAAAATGGCCGAAACGCAGTGTTCCTTTAAATCAAGGCTAGAAAGCGACAAGTTTAAAGTTCCTTTTGAGTAAATGAAATTACGGCTGGACGATACGGCTGGACAACGTATCTACAATATAAGCGTTTCATATCAGTCTATTGATAATTATTGATTTATTTGTTTAATTATCTGAAATATTGGCAGTCTGCTGGTGTGACCTTTCCTGGTTTATTCGGTTTTATGAGGTCGGTCCGGTCCGGTCCGATTCCTCAGTGGTCTCCTCTGGTCCGGTGCAGGTGGACCTGGACGTCACGCTGCCGGGCGAAGGCGGGAAGGACCGGCCGTTTAAGGTCAGCATGAGGTTTGTGTCGCTGGTCAGCTGGCACCTGCTGCACGAAGTCCTGACCGGACGCAGCGTCCCTGAGCCGCTGGACCTGGACAAGCCGCTCAGCACCAACCCGGTTCACGCCGTGGACGTCGTCCTGCGACACCTGCCCTCCATGAAGTCAGTGCCGCCATGTTGGAACGGCTTGACGGCCCCGTCAGGAGCTGAGCTGACGGTGTGGTTCTGTCCCCCCCAGGTACACCCCGGTGGGTCGCTCCTTCTTCTCCTCCCCTGAGGGCTACGACCACCCGCTGGGCGGAGGCCGGGAGGTCTGGTTCGGCTTCCACCAGTCGGTGCGGCCCGCCATGTGGAAGATGATGCTGAACATCGATGGTGAGTGTCGGGGAGGATCTGAGTGGAACAGGAAGCTCGTTCTGCCGTGAAGGGAAGGGAAGCAGGACGAGTCCAGTGAAAATCTTCTGGGATGATTGATTGACAGGACTGTTTCTCCGCAGCTCCAGCAGGGCGAGGCGGAGCCGCGTGCGCATTTAATTGTTCGTCGCATTCTTACAGTCTGATTAACTCATTACTTCATTTTTTAACAGGGTAAACTGTCGACTCCTCCACAGTAAATAAACCATCTGATTAATCGTTCCAGCCCAGGTTAACTGCAGGCTCTGTGATAATGTGTGTGACGTGTCTTAAGCTTAGAAGCTCAGACTGTCGTTTCCTCCTCCAGTTTCAGCCACGGCCTTCTACAAAGCGCAGCCGGTCATCCAGTTCATGTGTGAGGTGCTGGACATCCACAACATGGACGAGCAGCCACGCTCGCTCCCGGACTCACACCGAGTCAAATTCACCAAAGAGATCAAAGGTGGGAAAACGTGTCCAGGCTTTCTGAAGGCGCTCGCACTTTTTATTCAGATTCACATGTTGGATTTAGCTTCACTGAAGCAGATTTTAGAGAAATGCCTGGTTGCTTCCTCACAATGAAGAAGTAAAATGTGTCTGATGCTCGTTCAGGTCTTAAAGTGGAAGTGACCCACTGTGGAAGCATGCGGAGGAAGTACAGGGTGTGCAACGTGACGCGGCGGCCCGCCAGCCTGCAGACGTACGTCTCCCCCCGTGTTTCCTCGCAGCTGCAGGCGCTGCAGGGCCCACATTGACCGGATCGCTGTTCTGAACCTGCAGGTTCCCTCTGCAGCTGGAGAACGGCCAGACGGTGGAGCGCACCGTGGCGCAGTACTTCAGGGAGAAGTACAGCCTGCAGCTGAAGTACCCCCACCTGCCCTGCCTGCAGGTGGGCCAGGAGCAGAAACACACCTACCTGCCGCTGGAGGTGAGCAGACCACCGACCAGTTCACTGAACTGAATCCATTCATGTTCACAGTTCCCACTGATAAACTGAACCCATTTATACAAAATATGATCAGGGCCACTGGCAAAAACTTGATTCTGACTTTCTGACAGTTATTTAGTTTTTTGTTATTATTTGACCTGGAAGCTCATCACTGGATTTCCTTTGTGTTTCTGCAGTTTAAATGACTGTGATGATGCTGATGCATTAAAACAGGACTGAACTCAGCTGCTGTGTGTGTGTGTGTGTGTGTGTGTGTGTGCAGGTGTGTAACATCGTTCCCGGCCAGCGCTGCATTAAGAAGCTGACTGACAACCAGACGTCCACCATGATCAAAGCCACGGCGCGCTCGGCTCCGGACAGGCAGGAGGAGATCAGCCGCCTGGTGAGAGCAGAACCCTCAGCTCGATCCCAGCAGAACCCGGTTCAGGCTCACCAGAAACTGCTCTGCCCCCTGCAGGTCAGGAGCGCCAACTACGAGTCCGACCCGTTCGTCCAGGAGTTCCAGTTCCGGGTGCGCGATGAGATGGCTCAGGTGACGGGGCGCGTCCTGCCGGCCCCCATGCTGCAGTATGGCGGCAGGGTGAGCTCTGAACCCATTATGGTACCTTCCCTTTTCAATCTCTGTCTTAGGCTCAGAAGTTAACCCGGATTTCTCCACAGATGCTCCATAAGAGCGACTCAAACTGTGTTGGAAAAGAAACTTTCACTAAATCCAGTCTGTCGTTTGAATCAGTTAAAATTCAAACACATCTGATGTGTCCAAAGGGGAGCTGAAGGCCACAGCTTCACGTTTAGTGCGCTGCTAATTTATTCATGTGTTCAGCTTCAGCTAAGTTAAGATTGTTGCTTAGTGAAATAACTGTTTTTGGAAAGCTTTTGTTAATAACTGCTGCTGATTTTAATGTAATCATATATTCTCATAACCATCATGGAGGCCATTTTGAAAAATGTCCATCAGAAAAAGAAAACAAGAAAATCTTTATATCTTTGATCTTTGTTTCTTCATAGCTAGAATATGATGTGACACCAAACACGTTTTTCTACTTCGTGATTTTAGAGCAAAATTAAATTTTCTGTGACCACCATGATGGCCATATTGACAAATGAAGGAAATGATGAATAAATCTGATTTTTATGGATCCGGTTATGTATTTCTCGACGACCATCTTGAAAAATTGTCACCATTTGAATGTTTCAGTTGCTGGGATCGTCTGTTAGGTTCTTGTACCCTGATGTGAACAAAGTATTTAATAATGTTTGTCTTCTGCGTGTCATCATTTATACTTCTCTACATTTTGAGTCTTAAAATGAGTTTAAAACCATAAAGTTAAAAACGTTTTCTGTGGAGAAATCCTGTTTGTCTGCAGCTCCACTTTGCGTCTGACTTTAGCTTTGCTTTCACTCATTTCTGTTTGCTGTGCATCGTCTGTGTGAAAAGCAGCTTGATTTACACATCTCTAACCTCGTCCAGTCACTGCTAACAGGCCTCAGTTAGCTCACAGCAGCGCCGCGGCCTGCGTGTGAGCGGCTGTCGGCACCGACGCCTGCTGTCTCTGCAGAACCGCACGGTGGCCACGCCCAGCCACGGCGTGTGGGACATGAGGGGGAAGCAGTTCCACACCGGAGTGGAGATCAAGATGTGGGCCATCGCCTGCTTCGCCACCCAGCGCCAGTGCAGAGAGGAAATCCTGAAGTGAGATCAGAGCGGCGTCCATAAAACACTCAGAAATATCCAGACTTTAGCTGCCGGCTCCGTCCAGGCAGACTGCAAGGATATTCTAAAACCAAGAGGAAGTTCTTATAAAATGTTTTGTCAAATTTTAATGAAGTAATTTCTCATATTTATATTTAATTTTTATTAGAATTGTTTTGCTGTTAACCCAAAATACATTTAAATATTTACTGTTTAATGTAAATAGATGCATTTATTTAAATACAGATCAACAAACTAAAGTTAGACAAAATTATAAAAATGAGTTAAATCTATAAAAATTAATATTATTATGTAAGTCATATATAAAATATTGATAAAAGAAATTAGTTCAAACTATTATTTTTTCTTATTTTTAACCCTACACAAAGGATTTGGATAAGTCAAAATTTGTTTACATAACTTATACAGATAAAGGCATTTTATAAAGATTATTGTTTTATGCATAAGTTATGTATATAAAAATAAATACACATAATAAAATAACATTCAGAAAAAATATATTTAAATTAATAGTAAATTATTTTGTAAATTAAAACATTCTAGTTTTTTAAAAACTAAATATTAATGTTAATAAAATCATTTTGTCAACTCTGAATAAATGTTTAATTAATAAATATTCGCATTATATAGTAGACAATAGTTATTGTCTCCTACTTAAATTTATTAGCATAAAGACGTTTTCAGACGAAACTAACCTGAGTAAAGAATGAAGGAATGCAGATGAGTTTCAGCCGTGCGGATGAGCTGCTCCCAGCCCGGCTCCTGTTTCCCCAGGAGCTTCACGGAGCAGCTGAGGAAGATCTCCAAGGACGCCGGGATGCCGATCCAGGGCCAGCCGTGTTTCTGTAAGTACGCGCAGGGCGCCGACAGCGTGGAGCCCATGTTCCGGCACCTGAAGAACACCTACGCCGGCCTGCAGCTCATCATCGTCATCCTGCCCGGGAAGACGCCCGTCTACGGTAAGAAGCTGACCGCTTGTCGCAGCTCTGCCCCGCGGCAGGAAGTGATGCGTGACTGCCTGGCTCCGCCCCACAGCGGAGGTGAAGCGGGTGGGAGACACGCTGCTGGGCATGGCCACGCAGTGCGTCCAGGTGAAGAACGTGGTGAAGACGTCGCCCCAGACGCTCTCCAACCTCTGCCTGAAGATCAACGTCAAGCTGGGAGGCATCAACAACATCCTGCTTCCAAACCAGCGGTACGACCCCCACGCGTTGCTGATTCCTCTCGCAGGCCTCTGATGGACGGTGAACTTTGACCTTTGCCCCCTCCAGGCCGTCGGTGTTCCAGCAGCCAATCATTTTCCTCGGCGCGGACGTCACTCATCCTCCAGCCGGCGACGGGAAGAAGCCGTCGATCGCTGCGGTGAGAACGTCCGACCAGAGCTCGCTTCTGGTTCCTCTGACGTTTATGTTTAAACCTCAGCACCCCCTGCAGGTCAGGCATGAAACGCCACTATTAAAGGGGAACAGTAGCCACGCTCCATCAGCGGTTTTTTATTTGCATTCTGAAGTGTCGCATTAGATGGATGGAAACAGCAAAATAGAAAAAACTTCCTCAATTTTTCAACGTTTTTACGTTCATTTGAGGTTTAGGGTAAGAAAAGGCAAAATTGATCTACAAAATTTCGAAAACAAACTTTTTACACCCATCTTCAGATGGTTTTCGGCTTTTCCAAAAAACATCTAACAATGGAAACACGTTTGCAGAATAAGTTCTGATGCAGCAAACTTTCCCACCCGGTGGTTCTGTGCCTTACCAGAGGCACTAAAGTCCACCATCTTGTTGTTGTTTATTGCTACCTGAGCATCAACAGCTGATAAAATCTTTGCTAGCCTGGTTGATTTGCTTCAGAGCAGCAGATGGAAACTAAGTCATTTTTGTTTTTTGCGACCTTTTAAAAGTTAGCTGAGTCGGAGCTGATCTCCCCCTGCAGGTGGTCGGCAGCATGGACGCCCACCCCAGCCGGTACTGCGCCACGGTCCGGGTCCAGCGGCCCAGGCAGGAAGTGATCCAGGACCTGGCCTCCATGGTGCGAGAGCTGCTGATCCAGTTCTACAAGTCGACCCGCTACAAGCCGACCCGGATCATCTTCTACAGAGACGGCGTGTCGGAGGGCCAGTTCAGACAGGTGACGCCTCACTTCCTGTTTCATCACACTGTAAACCCCAGACAGTTCAAATACTGAGTTACTGCTGTATACATTCATCCGTAAAGCAGCAATTCAAACCAAGCCTGTCGCAATAAATCATCATACAGAGACTTCATAGGTCTGTTGTTTCTGTCGTTTTATTTATTTTGGATATTTAAAATGTCTTCCAGCTCCAGTTTACTGAGTGTTCTGAATGTGTTCTTGCATTATTATCTGTCTCTACCTGTCCCTTCCTCTCTCTACCTGTCCCTTCCTGTCTCTACCTGTCTCTACCTGTCCCTTCCTGTCTCTACCTGTCTCTACGTGTCCCCTCACTTCTCTACCTGGCTCTA
>NW_015112827.1:372174-409208 GCF_001443285.1 Poecilia latipinna
CCTGTCCCTTCCTGTCTCTACCTGTCTCTACCTGTCCCTTCCTGTCTCTACCTGTCTCTACCTGTCCCTTCCTGTCTCTACCTGTCTCTACCTGTCCCTTCCTGTCTCTACCTGTCCAGGTGTTGCACTACGAGCTGCTGGCCATCAGGGAGGCATGCATCAGCCTGGAGAAGGAGTACCAGCCAGGAATCACCTTCATCGTGGTTCAGAAGCGCCATCACACGCGGCTCTTCTGCGCAGATCGGAATGAGCGAGTGAGAGATGCAGCCAATACTTTAACTGATCAGATTTTATTGATTAATCCAAATTCTGGGAAATCTGGAGGGAGAACCTTGGTGGCTGATGCATTTAATTAGAAGAATAAAGTCATAAGAAACAAACCAGAACATACCAGTGCAGAACGTTCAGAACCAACAAGATGTTCAGAACCAACGATAAAACGTTCAGAACCAACAATAAGACATTCAGAACCAACAAAACGTTCAGAACCAACAATAAGACGTTCAGAACCAACAATAAAACGTTCAGAACCAATAAAACGTTCAGAACCAACAATAAGACGTTCAGAACCAACAATAAAACGTTCAGAACCAATAAAACGTTCAGAACCAACAATAATTTCTTGTAACATTTGAAAATATTTTTTTGTTTACATCCATTTCCACAACCTTCAACATCCCAAAATATATCCATCCTGTTTTTGCAAAACTTTTAAACCTAAAACAAAAATAAAATTCTGTTTCTTTGAAATGATCACAGATGTTTGATGGTAGATATTTACTTGATGGATGTTCTGACCGGTTCAGGTCGGCCGAAGCGGGAACATCCCAGCTGGTACCACCGTGGACACGGACATCACCCACCCCTACGAGTTTGACTTCTACCTGTGCAGCCACGCTGGAATCCAGGTGAACTTTGACCTCTTGACCTCAGCAGCGTGTCTGCGAGTGGTTCTGAGGTCTCCGACAGCTCAGCGCCTCTCTGTCGCCCCCTGCAGGGAACCAGCCGCCCCTCCCACTACCATGTCCTGTGGGACGACAACTGCTTCACAGCAGACGAGTTCCAGCTGCTCACCTACCAGCTGTGCCACACCTACGTCCGCTGCACGCGCTCTGTCTCCATTCCCGCGCCCGCCTACTACGCCCACCTGGTGGCGTTCCGCGCTCGCTACCACCTGGTGGACAAAGAGCACGACAGGTGAGTCTGGCCAGCCGCACACTGGGTTGATTTAATGACCTAAATGACTCAATTTAGGAGAAACGGTTGGCTTGGAGACCTAACCACCGGGCACCCTGCACTGGGATTTAAAAGCACTCTGTCCAGCTGTAACCAGTGATAATCCAGATAAATGTGTGTGAGCTAGTAACTTCATATCAGCCTGTAATGCCGTAGCTCTGTAAAAAACTAGCAGCAGTGAACAGAAGCAGCTAAAAGTCACAAACTAAAATCCTGTCATTAATTTGGATCAGAGGAGCGATTATATTTCTTTTTATTCTAGAGAAGGTTTAAAAAAAATTTGTCTCCAAATCTATTTTTGAGGAATCTTTATTTTTAGAGACAAAAATCAAGTCATTATGGAGGACAAATCCTGACAGAATTGGTAATAAACATAGAAATAAATTATCAGCTTGATAAACTTCTTAGTGTGACAAATAGTTAATCCAAAAAACAACTTTCCCAATTTATTTGACTTTACATTTTAACATAAATTATTTATCATTTTCAAAGTATTAATTACTATTTCATTTTCCATTTTATTTATAATTGCTAGTTCATTTTTTATTTATTTTTTCTCTTTTTTTATTCTCATTTCATATATTTAATTTACTCATTTTTTTCTTTTATCTTAATATTTGTTTAATTTGCTCTAAATGTTGATCATTTTTTAGTAGAAAAAAAGCATTTTATTTTCAATCCAATTGTTTCGTTCGACTCTTTTTTAATTATTTTATCTGTCTCTTTTTTCTCATATTGTCATTTCATATATTTAATTTACTCATATTTGTTCCTATTTCTCTCATTCAGAATTTATGTATTATTTAATTATGTTTAATCTATTGAATAGCAGAGCTCTAGATGTTGACCAATAAGAGGGGAGAAAATAAAAAAAATCATTAGATAAATACGGAATATGACAAAATAAAAAATAAGTAAATTGTGAAAACAATAAGATTGGAAATAAAATGGAAAATGAAATAATAGTAATAAGTTTAAATTAATAATTTTAAAAATTATAAATATTTACCATCATATATAAAAACTAATTAACATAATGGGTTCTTAGAAAATCATAAAAAATAATACAATAAAAAAATGTTACACTAGATAATCAAATAAGTCGGGAAAGTTCTTTGTAATTTTTAGATGTAATATTTCTCACATTAGTGATTTCATCAAGCCTTTATTTATTTCTGTCTTTAGTTCCAGTTTTGTCAGGATTTGTCCTCCATATTGAAGGTTTTAAACCGGGAGAACCCGGTTTCCCTGGCAGCTTCCCGGTCAGTGGTGATGCGTTTGGTGTCTCATGGTGTTTTCTGTTTGCTGCCTCAGCGCCGAGGGAAGCCACATCTCAGGGCAGAGCAACGGCAGAGACCCGCAGGCGCTGGCCAAGGCCGTGCAGATCCACCATGACACCCTGAGGACCATGTACTTCGCCTGAGGGGGCGGTTCTGGTCCCACCGCTGAGCTGCTGAAACCTGATCAGAGCCGGATTGGCGGCGCCCCTCTGTGAGCGACCGCTAGATCTAGAGCTTCAGAAGTTCTGTTTGTGTTTTTCTACGACAGCGTGTTACGGCCATTTGAGAGAGAAAAGAAGAGTAAATATCCACCATAAAACGCTGAAATTTTGAGAATTTTGGAAAAAACATTGAAGACTTTTTGACTCAGTTAGAAAAGTCACAAATTTGCTACAAAATGCTCAGAAATTTTGAGCTTAATCTAAAAAAAATCTAGATGAAAGTCAAAGGTCAGGTTTTTTTTGTCACAAATTTTCTACTTTTTATGCTTTTTCTCAGATTCAAACATTGAAAATTTTTAAGTTTTTAAAATTAAAAACTCAGAAACTTTCATGTTTTTCTGGAAAATTTCAAAAGTGGAACATTTTTGATGTTTGGAAACTCCATTTTTCCAAATGGCTCTAGTGGCCTCCGTTTAAGAGTTAGACAGGAAAGTGGGTAATGAGGGACGGGGAAGACATGGGGCAAAGGTCGCCAGGCCGGGAATCGAACCTGCGACGGCCACGTTGAGGACCAAGGCCTCCATATGAGGGTTGTGCTGAACCCCAGCGCCACCACAGCACACCCCAAAAAAAGTTTTTATTTTTTTATTAAGAAAATTTATCAAAATTCTTCTAGTAAATTTACATTTTTAAATTTACAAATTTAAATTTACTTTTGAGCTCAACAATTTTCTTGTTTTTCCTAAAAAAGGTTTTGGTGGAAATTTGCTATTATTTACTCCTATTTTTCCTACCCACTGTTGCCCTAATACACTGTCATATTTTTCTGAAATTTACGATTTTTTCTCTTATTTTTCCCTGAAATTCTCCTGATTCGGATCTTTGTTTCCGGTTCGGACTTGCAGAACTCCTCCGGTGCAATAAGGTTTCCTGTCTGTGTACTGAAACGGTTTCTAATGGCTGAACTCCGTCTTCTGATTGGTCGTCTTTATCAAAGTGCCTGATTGGGTTAGAAGGTGATCAGCTGGTACGAAAGGGAACATTTTAATTGGACGGATTCTGCCTGACTTACAGGACTGCAGATGTTTATAATTTTATTGTTTTCTGCGAATTAATCTCCAAACTTTAGATCTATGATGCCAAACTGGTCGGTGTTTGTCTGTGGCGGTTTTATTTCCTGTTGTCGCGTTTTAGCCTCAAACCGGACTTTCTGATGGAGCAGCAGCGTCTCGTTATGCAATGGATGAGATTTGTGCGGCTTCCTGCCGCAGTGCCGCCGAGCCTCTGGACTTTAACCCAAACGAAGCCGCCGGGGCTTCACCACTCGGACCAAACCGCTGTGCCTGCTCACCGATCGGCTCGCCGCGTCCATCAGTCTGCTCGCATCCGCTTTTACTTGAAGAATATTTGAAGTCGGTACCAACGTATTGGACCGGTTGGGACTGAAACGGACCTCTAGAACCCGCAGGCAGTACGTTGTCTCACAGATGCCTTTAATCTCCTTCAGTTTAAGCATTTTGAATCCGTATGAAGATATATTTATAATTAAAATATGAACTAAATGCACGTTTAGACACTTTCTATTTAAAAAAATAAAATAAAGGAGTTTATGATATTAATGTTTAGAAATCAAGAGGTTTTAAATTTTATCAACCTTTCAGATAAAAAGTCTGAAATATTTAAGTTTGTCGGTAGAAAAATTGTTAAAAACTTTTAGCATTTTAGATCTGGACCTGATTGGATGATAACAGAATAAACTGTCCAATCAGACGATGGATGGTTTGATTCTTTATAAAACAGGAAGAAATTCTGGAACATTCTGGTTCAGTGGCTTTTTTTTTTTTTTTTTTTACTCAAACTTCTCAAAACTTTTTATTTCCCTTCCGGGACCTGCAGCTGTGTTTCTGAAACCGCTCAGCTGTGATTGGACAGTTTGAATTGCCACCGTCCAATCAGGTTGGGGTATGATAGAAAGGCTTTGAACTGAGAGTTTTAGGTTCATACGTTTTGGTAAAATAGGTTTTTTGTTTTTAAATAAAATATTTAAGTCGATTTTATCAAAAAGGGATGAGCAGACATTAAAAAAAGTTTTAAAAAGTTTAAATAAACTGAAACAATCAAATTTATTTTTTTTTTGTGATTATACGGAACTCCCTTAATGACGTCATCTGGGGTTCTTATTCTCTATAAATGACAACTTCCTCATCTTTGACTTTGAAAAAAACTCATATTTTAACCCTTTCATGCATGAATTATGATCCTTTGTGTCAGAATTTTTTTCCAATTTTTTTTATTTAAGGCATAAAAAAAGGTAGGAAAAACATTTTGTACAAAGAAAAAATATATTTTTTTTAATTTTATTTCTTTTAGGTGATCAGTTGTAATTTTCTCCAAATACAAAGTTGTTATTTAAAAAATACATCAGTAATATTGTTCTTTGGGGGTTATCTGATGTCAATATTTTTTTTACCTGCAAAAGTCATCTACAGTAGAAGGAGGGAACGGGTCGGTCAGCATGCTTTTTTGTTTGTCGGCCATATTGGATTAAACAAAAATAATTTCTTGCATTTGCAGCTGATGGCAAGTTGCTACTGGTGTATTTTAAGATGCATTAATGTCCACTTCAGTGGTCTGTGTGCATTTATAACATAAAAATCCACAAGAAGCACAAGAAAATGGCTTTAAGACAGCTGTCCACTGTAGTGACCACTATGCATGAAGGGGTTAATATATTTTAAAATGATGATAAAATAATGTTTATTTTTTGCTAATTTCTGAAACTAATCCAGTGTCGAAAACACTCGTTCATCCATTTTATTTGCAGTTTGGTTATGTATTATTTAATTTATCTTGTAAAATTTAAGTGGTGCTTATTAAAAATTAAAATCTGCTTCAGTTTCAAACTCCAGAACCAGAAAATGGATAATTTCTTCACCAGGACGTTTTGCTCAGAGGTTCTGTTGTGATTAGAGAGGGGAGGTTCTAAAGTTTACCGTCGGACCCGAGTGACCGCTCCGGACTTGTGCCTTTTGCTGATGGTGCTGATGAAGTTCTGGTTCTGTGACCTTGCTGTAACATGTGTCCATGTTGTAATATTTGTGTGATGCCAAGTAAATAAAAAAATAATAATAATATGCAGAACTTGAAGGTTCGGAGTAGACCGGACCAAAAAAATAAAAAAAGATGATTGTGGAAACTTGAGCGGAACCGGTACCGCTTTGGTTGTCATGTAGCATTATTTATTTCACGTTTTCTGTGTGTGGGCTGCAGCGCCCCCTGGTGTCATTTCCTCTTTTTATGTTTTTAATTAACAGCAATAACGGGTCAGAACTCTGCAGGGGGCCATTGGACTCTGTTTCTACATGAAGGAATAAATCTCTGCAGGCTGCACTTAAAAACAAACATGTTTGGGTTTCTCTATATATTCATGTTGCATCCTGATACTGTAAAACTGGATGTTTTACCTCCTGGTCTGATCTTTGAGCCTTTTTATTTGTGCTATTTAATTTTTTTTTGAATAAAGAGATTCAAACAAGTTGTGAATTTCTTTGGAATTTTTTACATAGATCAACAGAGAGCAGAACAAAAATGTTTCTTTAGCTTTATTTAGAAAAAAATCTTAAATGTGTGGCATACATTTTATATTTAGGCTTTCTGTAGATGATCCTTTCATGTCTGAAGGTGTGGAACCAGATAGCCGTTCAAACATCACAGGAAGTGAATCACAGTTTCAAATTAAAGCAAAGTGTTTTATGGGAGCGAATTAAAAGCACAGGATGTTTTATGAGCTGCCAGGCAGAGTCAACATGGAGGTGACGCATTCAGATGTAAACACCTGAAGGTTCCTCAAACACTGACCCGGGATCAGATTGTAGCTGCTTACTGTCAGGAAGTGGCAGGTGGTGTGAGGGTAAACACAACGTCCATGTTTACTGTCCTGATGGGGATTCAGTTAGAGCTGGGAGAGGTGGGAAATGTAACGGAGCGGCTGGAAGGTTCTAGCAGCTGGTCTGGATCCAGAACCAATCACTGCTGCTCCCAGAGGAGCTTAAAATCCAACTCAGAACTCGGGACTGACTCAGATCCACAGCAGGTGGAGAAGGAACAAATGTTGCTGATTTGGTCTTCAGTCAAACCGAGTTTTCTGGACTATCAGGTGGGAAAACAACCTAAAGGTGAAACTGAAATGTCGGTTTAAAGAGGTTTTTTCCGTGTTAAACTTCTGGCCCTATTTGGTGCTGATGACAAAAGGTGTGGAACCACATTTGAATTGTCAGCCACACTGACGACTCGAATATGACCAGATGTTGCATTTATTCAATTTTAGTGCTTTTTGTTAAACTTTATGGCCCCAATTTAGCTTCATACATTTTGTCTATTTCCATCTGGAGCTTTTTTGAATCAAGGTTTATAACTGATACAATTAAACATCGGATACATGTTTTATAAGGAACAAAATCAGGTTGCACAATATATCACAAAGCCCAATATGCATGTTGTGCTGTTAGTTAATCATAGCAAAAAATAAGCAATATTTGCTAAATTGTTGAATAAGTAGACATATAAACTCAACAACAAAGATATCTATAGTTTATTTCATCTCTTCTATCCACTCAACTTTCCAGAGTTTCAGGAAGCCCTGATCATTCATGGACCTTCAATGGCCTCTGACATTAGCATTAGCAACATGTTTAGCATTGAGATGCTATTTTAGGCTTCGCTGACAGGCTAACTACTTTTAGCATAACTTGAACGCAACAATTTTCTTTCCCAGCGTCCAATCAAATCGTCTTAGAAGCAGAAATTAAACTCCAGTCGGCTGAGAGAAACAGCTTCCATTGCTATTTTTAGCGGCTGTACGTCAGATTTATGGGCGCCCCAGAAACGCGTCCATACAAAGGTTCCAGCCCGGAACTTTTGTAATTATAAAAAGTGATTAATTGTGTTACATAAATCGATGTAATTAATTAATCGGAACGCTAAATTAAAACATTAAACCACCAGAGTTTTCCGATCAGTCCCACAGAACAGCATCATCTTGCGGTCTAATAACAGCTGTTAGAACATCTTCCGCCTCTGTCCGTAATATTAAATGAAGTCGGGTCTTCAGGGTGGAGCTTCTGCCCGGAACCGGTCCCCACTCTGCGGTTTGCGTTGCGGAGGCCCTCCACACCCCAGGATGTGCATCTTGGCGGTGACCCTCCTGAAGCAGCGGTTTATAGCGCCACGGACCGCCGTTGACGACAGGTAGAAGATAAACGGGTCCAGACAGGCGTTGAGGGTGCTGGACATCAGCGCCAGGTTCCGCCACTCCTGGCTGTCGCCGTGGACGAAGCCCACCACGTGGGAGGCGTTGTACGGCCCGAAGCAGATGGTGAACACCACCAGCGTCCCGAAGGCCAGGCCGATGCACCGCAGCCGCCGCCGCCGGCTGATATTGGGCAGGCGGGAGAGGATGAGGATGAAGTTGACGTAGCAGAAGCAGCTGATGATGAAGGGGACGCAGAAGAGCACGAGGAAGAGCTCCAGGCGCACGCGCAGTAGGATGCTGAGGTCGGCCTCTGAGAAGTCCAGGTAGCAGGTGGTGGGAGGGCTGGCGTTGCCGCCGTAGCTCCACTGGGAGTACGGCATGACGTAGACGATGCTGAGGTTGCATGACGTCACCAGCCAGAAGGTGAAGCAGGCCCAGGCGGCGTAGCGCGGCCGGCGGCACACGGCGTACCTGAGCGGGAAGGCCACGCCCAGGTAGCGCTCCACGCTGACGGCGGTGAGCAGCAGCGTGCTGTTGTAGATGGTGACGTAGAAGATGAAGCCGGTGAGCGGGCACAGCGAGTAGGGCAGCAGCCACTTCAAGCCGTCATAGGCCTCCTTCATTTTGAAGGGCAGGAAGGCCAGAAAGATCAGGTCCGAGATGGTGAGGTTGAGGAGGAGGACGTCGATGGGCGCCGCCTTGCGACACACCTTCCTGCAGAGGGTGATGAAGGACAGGATGTTGGCCGGAACCCCCATCAGGAAGGTGAGGATGTAGACGGAGAGCAACAGTTGGTTGCACAACATGGCGGCCGATCGGATCTAGAAGCTGCATAAAAAACGACAAAATACACAGACATGACCATTTAGGATAGTGTTTTTCAACGTAGGGTCCGCCAGGGGGCGCTGTGACAGCCTCAGAGAAAAATGTCAAAAATAAAAATAAACTGAAGCTCATAAATTTTTTTCATCTTAAATTTTCATCATGATCTTAGTTTTGTTTCTTTTTTCAATGTTTTGTTTAATGAAGCATTAGTTAAAATAATGTTATTAGTTGAAAAATGATCTCAGCATTACAATATTGTTTATAGCAGTTTTTAAAATTAGTTGTGACAGGTTGCACAAAATGTTCAGTTGACATAAAAACAAAGCAAAACAGTTCAGGAAGCTTCCTGGTTGTCCTGCTTTCATTGGTTGGAGAAATATTAATGTTTCATCTAGAAAAGGTAAAACTCTTCTCAAAATAAAACCCTCCATTGCTCTCTTCCAAACAGACTCAAATCTGTGCTGAACCTTTGTTTTTCACAAGAAAGTTCAGAAAAACTGAAAACCAAAGATAGAGGAAAGATTTCTCTAGATGCTTCAAATCCTCGTCTTTTTCAGCTTCACTCCTTAAAACAGCAGAGCAGAATCACAACAAGGTGTTGCAGCTCAGTCATAAAACAAGAACAGATGCTCAGGATGTTTTTACCTGGATCAGGGTCGAAGATCCAAACTCTCCATCCCTGCGTCCGCCGTCTCCAGCTTTGGGAGTCCAACTGTTTCATCGAAACTCAAGACGCTGCTTAATATGCTTCAGTGCGGAAATTTAATAAACTTCAGGACGCAATTTGTTCTCTAAACATGGTCTCCCAGCAACCGAGGGGAGGACAGGCGTGATGCAGTTCATCATAGGATGCGGTGTGTGAAAGTCACTGGGAGATGGAGAGGAGGCAACTTTGGTGACCACTAGGGGGCAAACTTCTCAGATTGCACCTACAGCTGCAGTCAATATTGGCTGGAAATCACTGTTTGCACATGTGGGTCCAGTTTGGGTTAACTGTCTATAACGACTGAAGTGCAATATAAAATGTATTTGCTGATGGTTTTTTTTTTATTATTTTGTACTTTTATTGCTTCAAAATATTTTGAAACCTTTGGTGAAACTGAGCAAATCTGGCCTAAATATAAAAGACTAAGCCAAACTAAAACAGAAGAATTCGTTCAATTGATCAAAATTAAAATAAGATTAGGCAAATTATGGGAATATTAGATAAACCAAAGGAGGGTAACTAAGTATTTAGCTCCAAACTACATACTTAGTTTGAAAGCAAAATGTCAACAAACCAAATTTTTAGTTTCCAGGCTAAATACTTAGCTCCAAATTAAACATTTAGTTAGCATGCTAAATATTTAGCTCTGAGCTACCAAGATATTTAGCAAGTTCAGAAACAAAGATAAAATAAGATTAACCAAGCCTAGGAAAACTAAGATAAAATGAACTAAGATAAAAGAAAATTGCAAAGTTTAGCTCATTTGCTTTACAAAGCTAAAGTAAATGAGCTAAGCTACAGTATAAGATAAATAATCAAAGATAAAATATTATCAATTATACCTAGAAAAAGTAAGAAAGCCAATTATGTTATAATCAACAAAATAAGCTAATTTGTCTCACAATACAGCAAATTAAATAAAAATAAGCTAGTATAAACAAAGTTTAAAAATAAACTAATGTAATGTTAAAGTAAACTAAAAGCTAATCAGACAAAAACAGGTAAGATACACATTTAGGACGATCTTTGGATCAAAGTTAGTGAGACTAAAGCTCCACATAATAAGCAAAGCAATATGTAGGATAAATTAAGATAGTCAGAAAGGAAGTATAAAAAACTAAAGTAAAATTAAACTAAGTCAACTTTGAAACAATGCTAAGCGATCGCACAGAAAATTAAATAAAGTGAACTAAGCCCAATTTCAGATAAACTATGATTATGCAAGTTAAAGTAAAATAACATAATCCTAGAAAACTCAACTGAGGTAAAATAAAACTGAACTACAATACAACAATCTTAGATCAAATAAAATAATCCAAGCTAAGATAAAAATGAAATAACAGGCTAATTAATGCTTAGCTAAAGTTAGACGACGTAATCCAGCATCAGTTTTTATTTGGATCAAAAAGAAGACAACACATAAGAGTTAATTTAATTTAATTCAGTTAATTTTTAATGCATCAGTTGTAAAAACAAACCATTAAGGAGTTGTACAGAAAACATCCAGTTCAAGTAAAAAAGTTTTTAAAAATCCTTCCTGTTTACTCTTGGAATCCAACAGCAGCTCAAACACAAACAAGGTTTCTGAGAAAAACTTTATGTTTAATGATTGAGAAACATTTATTGATATATTAATGGAATTAATTGGTTTTAGACATTAAATTGTAGTTAAATCCTTGCAAATGGGGTCCAACCGACCCCACACAAGTAAAGCCTGTATCATTTTCCATAAACCTCTACGTTTGCCTCAGTCGCCGCACGCACAAGGGTTCAGGGTGTTTTATGTAGATCAGTTATAAAAGAGAAATGAAAATTTCAGTAACTGCTAGTTGGACGACAAACGGATCGGTTTACCTGATCAAATGACGCTGCTGCTTTAAAAAAAGACTTCATGAAAGTAAAAATTCAACTTTAAATCCATCCTAAAGATACGTTCCTGAGGAATAATAGTTTGTTGCTCTCAGGGAATAAAAGAGTCATGGTAAAAACTTTGACATGAGGAAAACTGGTGAAATCATGACTCCTCACTCTGTCATGATCACCAGTTTCTTTCATCCATTTGGTAAAAAGCTACAAGAAACATGACTGGGAACAATAAAGTTCCCAAATCTGTGCTGGTTCAGACATGGATATGAAAGATGGTGGATTTGTTTTGTTCGCCGTCACATCCTTGACTTTCTCTCGTCACCTTGGCCTCCGCCCGCATCCTGGCAGATGTTATAGGTGGAACCTTGGTATTTGCAAACCCGCTGGTGGGTTTCGCTCGATGTCGACTCCCATCGCTCCACCTGATGTGACTCTGCTGGCCACAGATTCTTCCCAGGATGCCCCTCGACACAACAGGTGAAAGCATCAGCATCACCACTGGCTCCAGGAAGACATTGCAGGAGCTTGTCAGCATTGCTGTTGTCCTCCATTTAACGCTTTCCTGCTGAACAAATCCTACAATGTGCGAGGAGTTGTAGGGGGCGTAGCAGATCACAAACACGGCCAATGTGGACAGGGCCACTGCCAGGACTCTCCTCTTGCCCAAAGGAGGCAAATTTGAGCGCCACACCAGAGTGACGCAGCGCAGCGTGCAAAAGGAGGTCACAATCAGAGGCAAAATGAACAAGACGATGGCCATCTCCAGGCGAAGAGGAAGCAGGATCTTCAGCTGCGTTGCGTTGAAATGTTCATAACAGGCAGAGACTTCATCCTGGACACCGATGAAATAAGCCCCGCCTTCAGCCATCAGGCTTAGCCCAAGGTGCACCATCACCAGTGCCCACAAGGCGACGCAAATGTAGCAGGACAGTCTGGCACGGCGGTATCTCTTGTAGATGATGGGGAAGGCGATGCTGAGGTATCGCCCAATGGTGACGGCGGTGATGAAGAGGCAGCTGACATACAGAGAGGAGTAGAGGAAGAAGCTGTAAACCGGACACAAGGGTGGTGGCAGCATCCAGTCCTTCAGCACCGTCTCTAGAACCTTTACGGGCATCCAGGCTACGAGTGCCAGGTTGGCCAGACACAGGTTAAGGGCGTAGACCACGTTGGGCGTGGCACCGTGTTTGCGAGCCTTACGGATGTACACGAAGAAGACGAGCAGGTTGGCAGGAAGTCCCAGCAGGAAGGTGAAGCTGTAAACTGAAAGAGCGACACAGTCTAAGACCGTAAGATCCATCTCTTTAGACGAGTCTGCTGAAGAACCAAGGTTTCTCTTGGTTTACCATGACCGATCAAACAGGAGCGTCTAAGCCAAGCAGACCACCTGGACATCCATCCTGGTGTCGTCTCCGCTCACGTTCTGCTGGTCAGCGATGGAGGGCGAGCCGAGCTCTTCCTCCATGGTGCGCACTCATCTCTGACGCAGAAGTAAAGGCTCCACCATCGGATGACAACAGCAACAAAGGAGGCGGTGGCCACCAAGTGGGCGCGTTGGGGGCGAGGTGCACACGACATGACAGATAAAGAGACGCAGCCACTCAGGCAGAAGTATGGCGCATTTACCCCAAACCAGCTGCCTTAATCACCCTCTCAGCAAAGGCCAACAGACAGGTAGCATCTGGGCCCTTAAGTGAAATGATTCAGAATAATCTGAGCGGTTAGGAAGCACATGCTGTCAGAGTGGCCTGGAGGGCCGGGCAGTAAAACGGTAAACGTGGCCTCGGTGATGGTCGACGACAGGAGGTTGGGCCCTTGGACAGGGAGACGTGTTTGTGGCGCAGAGTTGCTCTATTACAGTTTTATGACGGAGAGAAAGTTCCTGTGACGGTCACGTTGGAAGCTTTTGGTAAAGAAAATGGAGCAGAAAATATCTGAGGCCTTTTATTAGAGAGAGCCTGAGATACCAGGAAATGTTTTTCCCTGAAAGCAATGACAACAGGAGGTGTTTGCTAGAGAACCGAGCCGGCCTTCTGACAGGACTCCAGATTAATAGTTGCTTTAATGTTGGTTGGCTTCAGCAGATTGGTTCCCTTTCTTCTAATGGTTTCAATCAATTGCAACAACTTCTGCTCCTTTCCCTGATAATCTCTGAAGACATAATCTGAAGCCAACAGGTCAATTTAAGCTCCCAAACACAAGTAGAATGATTTTTGGGGATAAAACGGAACAAACTTCCTTGCTTCACAATCTTCAATGATCTTCAAACTACAGATGGACAACCATGCATCCCCTGATGCAGACGCAGGTGAGATTTATGGGAGTTATTGAGGTGATGACCATGTTTACCACATTATTTGTCTGAAGCAGAGTCAAAGTTCACGTTCTTATCGCAGCCTTTATGCTTCTATCAGCGGCAGTCGAACACTATGACAAAGCCAAACAGTCATTAAACAGAACGGTGGATAAGACGGAGAGTGAGCGTGCTCAACTCTGAATTTTAAATAAACATGTGCTAGTGGAATAAATCTGAGAAAAATAAGGCAATTAAATCCCCTCTTGGAGAATATTTATAGGATAATCAAAAATGTCCAAAACCTCCAGTTTGTCACATGTTGATGCTTTTCCTTCCAGTTGGCAGTATCTTCCTGATCAATGGTTCTCCAGGCTTTTGAAAGGAGTTTCAATGTTTTTCTTGGACTCAATGTTCTGAAATATGTTATGGTATGTAAACATGGTACAAAACAGTAAATAAATGATATGAAAGCCCGCTCCATGTCCACCGACAACCTGAGTCTTGCCGAAATGTGCAGGGTGGTTTTCTGGACTCACAGTTTCTAGGGAACATTTCTGAGTAGATTCAATGAAAAATCCTTCTTTGAAGCATCATCTCCAGAGGTTCCACATGTCGATCTGACCGTTTCTCCTGAAATCTACAATCCTGTCTTTTGCTTCCTTCACATAAAGATGAGACGATAGTTTCCCCGCCCTGCCACGAGGCGGCCGGCTGGCTCTCTGCCTTCGTGTCCGTCTCTGACCCACCTGACCACTGCAGAGTCATCTGAGTATTTCTGTGAATGAGAGAAGTCGGACTTCTGCTGGAAGGTTACAGTGTATAGAGGGGAAAGGGATGGCGTTCCTTTAGTTTATCGGTGATCCAGAGTTTGTCGTTAGGGAAGCACTGTTCTGGTAGGGATGCTGTTGTCCACACAGAACTTAGTAACTTCTGTCACACACTCAGTCATGACATTGATGCTGTTTCCATGTGGCTGGTGAAGAGCAATCCAGTCTGTTGCCTCGTCCCTTTAGGCTTCTTCACCTTCCTATAGCCACTTTGTTTCATTTTCTTTAATCTCTGCACAAGTTCTTTATAATCTGAGCACAGAAAAACCAGGTTGTGACCTGATTTTCCCAGAAATGGTCTTCATTATGAGATGTGTGAACCCTTGATATTAGTGTAAAACATGTTGGAAAATAACATGAACGGAGACGCACTGCCAAGAGGTCAGTGTCTGGACTGAGGAGACACTTCATCTCACACGGTGTGAGATGAAGTGTCTCCCACCATCTGTTGTTGCTGCTAATCCACCTCCTCCTCTTTTCCCGCTCTGTAAATCTGTGTGTAAGGCTGGCAGAGAGACGTTTGAGTCTGGGGTGTAACCCTGCAGCCAGGCCTCATTAAACACACTGCACTGCTTTTCCTACAGTCTGAGTCCTTGTCAGGGCTTGAAGTTCATCCATCTTGTCAGCCAACAGTCTCAGGTTGCCCGTTGCGATGGATGGCAGAGGTGGTTTGAACTTCCTCCTCCTCTCTCTCCTCTTTGCTGCATCTGTGACGTCTCCTTTTCTGTCCTCAGTTGTGGGATTATTTCAGCTTTTCCAATCAGCTGCTCCCAGTTGTAAACCACCTTGTTGCTATGGTTACGCATCAGAACAAATTAGCAAAGTATTATCAAAATCTATCCAGGTGCACAGCATCCAAAACCAGAAGGATCCATTATCCCAAAAAAAAAAAAAACAATTTTCAAAAATGGACAAATAAAAAGTGAAAGTGAGGGAGCTACTCCACCGTGCTGAACGGAGCAGATCTGGACTGGAGCGGAGGTGTCCGCTCACGGGGCCAGCAGCTGAAGGTTGCTCCTCCCGCTGGAGTTCACGAGCGGAACCAGCGGCACCGCGGTCCGGTCGGAGCCGGACTGCGACGTGATGCGGGTCCTGCACTGCATGCTGCGCTCTTCCAGAGACAGGGCTTCCTGCTTTCTGGAGAGATCCTGGCGCATGCGGCTGTGGTGGAGCGTCATCTTCTGCAGAGAGAGTCTGAGAGACAAGACTACGCTGACTCAGGTACTGAGGTCCAAAAGCCGCTCCTGTGATAATCATTGGTAAACTTATAGAATTTGTGCTGCAACACTAATTTCCTGGACTCACTGAGCGTCTGACAGCTTCTGCCTCAGGGCCTGGATGGTGGCCTCCAGCTGCTGGACCTCAGCAACGAGGCCGTGCTGCACCTGGGAACAAACACCAGGGAAAGCTTAGAGGTTTCCCTGGGACAGGCCAGCGAGCCGGGCTTCACGGACCTCGTCGCGGCACAGATCCATGCCGGGCCTGCGGGTCCTGGCCTCCAGCCGGGTGTGAGCCAGCTTCAGGGAGGCCGTCTTGGCCTGCAGGTCTGCGTCCAGCCCACGGATGTCGCCCTCCATGGCTGCCATTTCATCCTCGGTCTGAGCAGAAAGACAGAAACGCATCAGGAACATCTGAATGGTTAAAAACGTAACTTTCCTGTTTGCTGTCGTACGGTTTTGATTTGCCACTGCAGCTCCTCTCTGGCCTGCTCCTCGTGGTGCTTCCGCTTACGCAGAGCGAACTCTGTGGCTCGGCGCTGAGCCTCCAACTCATTCTGGACCTGCAATAAGCAAACAGAACCGTAAATGATCAGAGCACAACCCGTTCTCCTTTGTGCAATGACAATAAAATAAAACTTATAAACCGTGATTGATTAATTCATTGACGGCCATCTTGAATTTTTCAGTTGGTTTTGATCCTAAGGCACAGCTGTTTCCTGGGCTAAGTCAGGTTCCTGTGCAGGATTTAGCTGAATTATCTGCTGCAGCAGAGTAAATAATCTAACGCTCTGCTTTGTGTCAGTCTGTCACATTAATACAGAATCATTCAAACACTGTAAATCTGACCTAGTGCTCTCCACTCTGTCTAGAGCGCCCCCTGCTGTGTGTAAGGAGTAAGTAGCTGCACATCTCCCACCTGTGCTCTGCTGAGGCTCATGTTCTCCCTCATTTGCTGGGAAACGTGGACGGCCTCGTGGGCTCGCGCCACGTTATACTGGCTGAACTGGGCCCACTGCTGGGGGCTGGAGGAACTGCAGCGAGGAGGACATTTCATCAGGTCAGCTGTGCAGAGGTAGAGTTCTCAGAGTTAAATGTAAAATGCACAAGCTGCACCAAAGTGCTGTACAGACTTCAATAAGAACACGATTTCTGATGAAAGAACTTACAACAATCACAATAAATCAGATTTAAATGCTGTAGAATAAAAACGGGTCTTAAGCACTTTAAAATCATCAAGGCCTTGAGCAGACCTGATGTAAGAAGGCAGATTATTCCATAAATCAGGAGCCGATACAGAAAAGGCACAAATCTGAACCGAGGGACATTTTCATCACTTGACCTTAAAGATCTGGCTGGAGAAAGTCGATGTGTCTTTACAATAAGAAGTTCTAAGAACCAGCAATAAAACTTTGAAATGAATTCAGTGCCAGTCAACACCGCTGGATGTCGGCCCGTCACCATAACAAATTTAAATTGTCCCCGAAGTTATTGAAGTTATACGCTGAGGAAAGTTTTTCTCTTCTAGAAAGAGAAAACAAATCATGTGAATCGGTATTGAGTTAGATTTTTCATGCGATGGATTTATGGCTTTCTACCACAGGCTTAGTGCTCTCATTCGTCTAGTCCTGAAACTGTAAATGATGCTGATCTGAACCTTTTATATAAAGAGTTTCAGTAATCCAACCAAGTTGCAGCAAAAGATGAACAACTGTCTCAAAGAGCTTCAAACAGAAGCAGAGCTGGAGCTTCAAATGGCCGCCAAGCTGTCCTACAACTGAAATGGAGATCAGGGACCAAGAGCCGTTTCAGGACTTGCACGGTTCACCCTGACGGTATCCGGGTCGGGTTCGTCTTCAGGGAGATGCTCGGTGACTTTATTGTGAGGGACAGGCAGGATGTGTCGATGTCCAGAGCTTCCATCTTGTTCTGGAGGTCAGAGGTCAGCTGGTGTCGGACCTCCTGCAGGACGCTGTGCGGCAGAGCGAAGAGCGTCAGTCGGAGGCAGGAGTCGGGTCGGCGTGGCGCCGGACCCTCAGCAGGACTCACCCCAGCTGCTCGAAGGCCTGGTCCACGCTGCGCTGCAGACGCTGCTGCACGCCTTCGATCAGCTCCGCCTCCTGCTTCAGCTGCGCCTCCACCGGGTCGCCGACCAGCTCGTAGCCGCGCCGACCCTCCCTCAGCGTCAGGCACTCGTTGGCGACCTCCAGGGGGACGGAGGCGGCGGTCAGGGCCAGCTCGCTCCGCTCTTTGGACTGGAACGGCACAGAAACACAGAATGATGAGAAACATGTGGGGACAAAACCTGAGAAACGTTTCTGATCCATCACCAGAGTCAGAGCCTCCATCTCCTCGTCCACCTTCTGGGCACAGATTTCCAGGACGTCTCTCCACCGGGAAACGTCCCAGATCCGATCGCTGAGCCTGCGAGACGTGTCGCCCTCATCCCACACCGTCTGCACATGCAGACGAAAAGCGGGTCAGTCGTTTACTGCAGGAGAAGCTCCACGATTCAACAGAAACATGAAGGAGAATCCAGCCAGGTAGCTGAAACTCTGGCCCCCTGCAGGAGGAACCGCAGCTCTGATGTCAGTCACTGTGGCTTTGAGCGTCAAATTACACAATTAAAAATGATCAGCAATAATTGGACTGATTCAGTCTGTCATAAGAGGAAAAGATGGAAGTTAATTTTGCAAAATCATATTTTCTCAATGTTAATTTACATTAGTTTCAAATGAAATACTTGATTAACAAGCTAAATATTTAAGTCTGATTTAAATATTTAGCTCCAAATTAAATATTAGCTTTCTAGCTAGATACTAAATATTTAGTTACTTAATCAGTTAGCAAGTTACATATATAGTAGACTATATATTTTATTTAACAAAAAATTTAGCTTGAAGATAAATATTTAGCATGCTAACTAAATACAGCATGTAGCTTGAAATTGACATTTATAAAAGAGTAACATGGTGAAAAGATGACTGAAAAATGAGCTCCCATATTTATAGTCCATGTAATAATGAACATCTGAGAAGCATAATGTGAGTTTGATGTATTACTAATATAAGGTATGACTGGGTTTTGTCTGTATCTTTACAAATTAGACCCCATAAAACTGATCCAAATAAAAAATACAAAAAGAAATGAACTATAAAGCTAAATGTTTAAAATGAGCCGAGTCTCCTCAGACTGTTCTCAGCAGTCCAGACCCTAAACGTGACCCTGGACGCCCCACCTTGCAGTGGGTCTCGTTGCGCAGCGTCCGGCCCTCCTGCCGGACCTCGTGGGAAACGTGTCGCTCGCGTTGCGCGGTGGCGGCCAGCTGCTGGTTGTTGCTGAGCCACTCTGAGACGCTGTGCCGCAGGCTGGGCTTCGATGAAAGAGCAGACATCCTGCTGCAGCGTGCCGACTCCAGACCTGGAGAAACCCTGACATATTAGCATCCTGAACACTCTCTGCATGTGGAGCCGTAGATACTGATGTTCACTAATGCAGTCTGTCTGCTCCTTCTCTTGACGTTGTGCCTAAAGGCCTCCACGTCCCTACTGTCATTTCTGAGCAAGCTCTGCACTGGTGGAAACCTGAGCTCTGACTTTTCATAAAGTTTTTGTCTCCATGTTGTTTTTATTCTCGTGTTTTTGTGACCTAAAACACTTGAACTGCCTTTTCGCTGAGATGTGCTGTACTGGGACCTGATTATGGCGGTTCTCCGAACCTTTAGTCCGGAGAACCTCTCTCTGTCAAGTGTTGTTTGATTGATGACTATTATTGGTAAAATGTGAATCTGATATGACACCAATATTTTCATCAGACTCGGAGATAATAACTATAAATATGAACTGATAGCTGAGCTGTTACCAGATTCAACAGAGTATTTTTGACTTGAACAAAACAAAATGTTTATTGGATTAGGTTAAAATGAACTATTTTTCATCTGATCACTTTTTTTACAGTAACTTGTCGATGTAAACCCCAAACATAAACAAGAACTGATTTCTGATGTCCAATCACTGGTACTGTACATGGAGCAAAAAATTATCTTAAATATTTCACATAATAAATAAGTTACCAACTTTATAAAGTCAATGGTACCATCAGAACTTTACCTGTCTGAGTCCAAACTGTCCCCGGAGTTCTACAGCAACACAGAACCTCCCTGGTTCGGCCCTAAACTGGACCCAAAAGGCTCATTTTTCTGGGTTTTAACTCACCTTCGTTCCAGAAGGTTCTGACCCGATGGCGGCGCGTTCGGGTCCGGCGTTTCTATAGCAACGGCCACAGGAGCGGGAGCCGTCTCCAGGCAACGAGCCGACACAGAGAGACGTCATGACGCCGCGTAAATTATTTAAACCCGTTTATCAGACCAAAACCGAGCGACTACAGAAGAATAAGAGCCATGTTCGGTCAGTTTGGGTTTTATGGACCTTTCAGAACATTCACCTCTGGAGAGGCGCCGACATTAGCTCCATAGCACGGTTACAAGCTAATCTGTACATGGCTATGCTATGTTAGACATCCGGTCTAGCCAACAGGTGTTCAATGTCTGGTCCTCGGGCCGTTTGCGGGCCTCGGGAGGATTTTGTTTGGCCAGATTTGGGAAATGCTATGCTAACTGTTGACATTGTATTTATATCCACCATTAACTGATAAGTTTCCTACATATATCACAATGATGAACTGGAAGTTAGCAAGTGATTAAACACTACATTCTTAAAATTCAAAATTCAGTTTAATCTTTGATTGCATCTTTCTGCATTTTTGAGTTGGATGTTAGATTCTTTACTGTGGACTGATTGTCCACTTTTCTTTGCTCTGTTTCATTCTCCTACTGCTGTCCAATTTTTAATTCTTCCTGAATCAGTGCTTTTGTGTTTTTCTGTGCATCAGTTCTGTCTTGTCACAACCCAAGTCGGTCGTGAAAGATGACCGCCAACACTGAGCCTGGTTCCGGTTCTGCTGGAAGTTTCTTCCTGTTAAAGGTGAGTTTTCCTCTCTACTGTCGCTGCGTGTTCAGTCAGAAGAATTAGAAAACTTTTCAAAACTCATGACTCGGATTAATTGGAAAGAAAGTATGATTGTTGTAAAGTGCACTGAGATGACATTTAATGTGAATTGGTGTTATATAAATAAACTGAATTAAAATGAAAGTGCAGTCTACAATCAGACAGCAATTACATGAATAATATAAAGATGCTGTTTTTCATGTTTATCTTGGACTTACTGAGCCAAACCTGGAAGTAAATCATTTGTTTCCTAATAAAATGAATTCAAAGGTTTCATGTAACCCAACACCAAGAGGGAAAGACGTCAGCAATGACCTCAGAGAAGCAACTGTTGCTGTCCATCAACATGGGAAGGGGTCAAAGGTCATCTTCAGCCCAACAGCAAGCAAGATGGTGATGATGATATATTTTTCTTTGCTATTTTCCTGAAAACCTGAAGAGAGATTCAGTCAGACATAAATACGTCTGTTTTATTGTGTCAGGATTAGTCATGCCAGTGGTTCTGCATCCAAGCCGCCGTGACTTTCAGTGTGAACAGAAGCTCGTTAGTCGTCAGTACGGCTGGAGGAGCTGATCCCAGATTGTAGAGCGAAAACCCGCCGGTCCTGGCGAGGCGAGGTTCTACTAACGGCATCAGTTAATGCCCAGCAGACAGAGCAGGAACGCTAAAAGTCGTCTCAGAGAGAGATCAGTTTCTGTACACTTCATCCAACAGGGACGAAACCCAACTTCCTACTGAGGTTCTCCACGTCCCGTTACCTGAGCTACGTCAACAACAAAATCTAAAAATAAAAGCCTTCATCTGTGTCAGAGCCCAGCGGCCCGGTCAGAGCCCAGCGGCCCGGTCAGAGCCCAGCGGCCCGGTCAGAGCCCAGCGGCCCGGTCAGAGCCCAGCGGCCCGGTCAGAGTCCAGCGGTCCGGTCAGAGTCCAGCGGCGTCTCAGCGTCCAGGTCACAACCAGTAGCCGGAGTGCAGGAAGAAGCCGAGATGAGGAGGTTGGGAGCCGTGCGCAGGTGAAGAGCTGTCGGGGCGAGGGGCGGCACCGTCCCCGCTCTGGGTCCGGCTCGGTTCCACCAGGATGAAGGGGGTCGTGTTGGTGCTGCGGGGTCCAGCGCTCACTGCGGCGTCTCGTCCCCGTTGACCTCCACGCCGTGCTGCTGCAGCTGCGCTCGGAGCAGAGCGTTCTCGTTCTTCAGCTCCTCCATCTGAAACCAAACACCAAAACTCTCAGCCATCGTTAAGATGATCTGAAGTTTTCTGTAGGCCTGACGCAAAACCTCTGAACCGGAGTGACCAGCGCCATCTTGGTAGGCAAGATGAACCATGGCTTCCAGACCAGCAGAAAGAAAATATTTCGACACTCTTGGCCAATGAGTGTCAAGCTTTCCAAATTCAGGCTTTTAATCAAACCTTATATTGCACTTCACTACAAATATCAAGCACTTTCCAAACCTCCAAGGATTTTCAAGAATATCAAGGACAAAATGGCTGCTGTCGGGTTGACGGGGAATGAGAATGGAAACGTGTCAGACGACGTGGACAAGCCGCCTCTGATCTCACTATGACATAATTCATGACTTGGTGAACATGAAGAGTTTTTGCACCATGGAGGAACTTCACAGCCGCATGCAATCATGTTTAAACGATTTGTAAAGAACGTAGAAACTCTTCATGTGGATAACCAGGTTCTGGTGCCTGGCAGAGTAAATGCATGCAAAGGCCTGTTACAATAAGCAATAAATCACATGATAGATTAAAAGAGCTCAATAATTTACATCTGCATAATTTTGAAACTGGCACTTTTTCTTTGGAGGATAATTTTGCTCATAATGAATTTTATTTGTCGTCTGTTTTATTTATTTAACATGTCTTCTAGTTCCTGTGTTAAATGTCCATTAGAATTTAAAGTTTATTGATCTTTGAGAACGAGTTCTTGCATTATTATGCCGTTACTGGAAAATGGTCTCAAAACAACAACGTTACCGTTTATCACCATAACTTCTGGGTAATTAATCGGCCAGCAATCTTAGTAATTGTGACGGGTCTAATGCTGCCAAACAGCCAGCAACTAAATTCTCAAATGGAAATTATTTTTCTGACTCTGAACTGGAACAAGAAAAGTCTGGTCAGATTTGACTTCAGACAGCGAGGAACACGGCGTATGTAACCTTGTGTAATGAAGCTGGACTGGATTTGGACCCCGTGACCTTTTGACCCCTGGTTGAGCCGGTTGCAGGCTCACCTGTTGCCTGAGCAGCTCGTTGTCCATCTCCACCCGCTCCACCTCCTTGTAGCCGTCCTGCAGCCGCTGGTTGTTCTGCCGCAGCTCCCGGATGTAGTCGCAGGCCTTCGACAGGATGCCTCCTTTGCTCTGAGCGACACACAGATTCACATCGTCAGAAACGCCGGCCGGGTCGGCGCCGGCCGGGTCGGCGCCGGCAGACTCACCGCTCCGGTTCTGGTGTCCACGCTGCAGTCCGGGATCAGCTTCGACAGCGTGACGATCCAGTTGTTGATCTTGTCTCGTCTTCTTCGCTCCACTGCAAAATGAGGGAACCTTTAACTTCAGTTACAGATTATTTCTATTAGAGATGCACTGATCCGACATTCATATCTATATCAATCCCAATATTGAACACAACTCTAGATCAATGTGCCCGATCCATCACAGCAGATCTATTCAGTCTAATTCTATGCTTTATTTATTTTACTTTATATTTGCACTTTTTAACCACTTCAAAGGTTTTTTAATTTTGACTTACAGTTTCAGTTTCTTTGTTATTTATTGTAAATTGGCTGTTATTCTCTGATTTTCACTGACTGAACAAATTAAAGTTGTTTAAAGCATTTTGAACTGCCTGATTGCTGAAAATGTGCTACAGAAATAAAATGACCTTTTTGCACGTTTGACCAAACGAGAGATGATATCGGTGTATTTAAGTGTGATGTGCTGGTGCAGAGTTGGCGAATGAATTTGTAATTAAGTTTCTGTATCGGCCGATTCTGGACCTCAGATATCGGTAAAACGTGGATCGGTGCATCTCTCATTTAGTTGTGAAATTCGGTCACAATGACAATGTTCAGTTGGTTTTGTTGGGATTTTATGTGACAGAGCAACACAACTTAGTGCAGAGGTTTTTAATATTTATTCCTGAACACAACATTCCCGCAGTAAAACACGGTGGCAGCATCATGCTGTGGGCTGGGCTGAAACTGGGCTCTGGTTTTAAATATAACAAATGCAAGTTTGTCCGTTTTTCAGGGAGAAATTTTGTTGAGTTTTCACAACAGAATGACAAAAACATAACGATACATATTTACATCTAATTTTCTTGTTAGTTTGGAGAATTTGCTTTTCTGTAATAAATTTTCCACAGATAATATTGCATTGAAGAAAATGTATTTGTCCTCTATTCTCACAAAAGTTTTATTTTATTTCTTGATTCTAAAACTTATAAATACAAATAAAACAAAAGACGGTTTCCTTCAGTTTGAGGCTCTGAACTGGTTTCCATCGGTGGACGGAGAGCAGAAACGGGTCTTTGGGTCAAGAGAAAACTAATGTCAGCCGTGGAAACTTCACTCCGTTTCTTTCTGCTCTTCCTCCAGAATCTGGATTTACAAATGAAACGCAGAAAAACCACTTTCACCTGAAAACTGGACTCCGGACTTTCATGGTGAGTTTTCACATGTTTTCAGCTCCACTTTGGCAATAAGAACAAAACAAATTAACTAAAAAGTTTTAATTCCCTACATCATCATATTTATTACTGTAGACAGTATTCCACATTCTACAGCAAGGTAAACAAGACAACAACAAAACTATTTTTCATACACTAAATTTTAAATTTCACACAATACTGGACCAAGGAAGTTACAAAGACATCTGAAGAAAACGCTTTCTGGCATTTAGCAGATAGAAATGATTTTGGTAATTAGGGTCAACAGTAACGGACCTGAAACATTTGGTCTGATTTAACTTCAGATAGGGGAAAATTACTTTTATAATCCTTCAGCTGTAATAACGTTTTCCAAATACAGGCTTTTAATCAAACCTTTGATTTTACTTCACTACAAATATCAAGCTCTTTCCAAACCTCCAAGGATTTTCAAGAATATCAAGGACCGACCCGTATAAACCATGGTTCAGTTTCCTCCCACTTCACTGCTAAGCTCTGCTTTGTGTTCGTCTGTCTCTTAAAATCCTAGTAAATATTTAAATTCTCTTGTTGGAACAAAAGGAAATGTAAAAAAAGATGGAGGGTGAATTTCTTTTTGCTTTAATTTACATCCAAACTGGGAGAAAAGTTCAGGAATTGTTCAGTGGAGTAAAAATGACGAACCTTCGTTGTGCTGAGCTCGTCGCCTCTCGTCTCTGGGGGCCCGCGGACCTTCGACCTTCCTGCAGACACAGGAAGCCGTTTCAAACCAGGGTCAGAGAGGAAACCTGCAGCTCCCGAAGCCGCACGAGGGCGACACCTGGTGGTGGGAGGCCTGAACTGCAACCAATCCTGACTAACTCTGGAACCAGAGTTGTTTCACCATCAGGATCGAAGGAAAACAATACGACGCCTGATATTTTCACCCGGATGGACCTGGGAATGCCACTTTAGAGGTTAAGGGTTGAGACGCTGGCCTGACCTTTTGACCTCCTGACCTTTTGCAATGTTTCTGGGAGCGATGGAGGAGGGAAGGTTACTCACGTAGTGTAGGTGTGCGTTCTGGGTGCGATGGTCCGAGGACTCGCCGTCTGCAGAACCTCCGACGGACTCATCATGACGTAAAACTGGCCTCCCGCCTGGGTGATGGCCGGGTCGGCGCCCTGGACCGACACCGCCGTTCCGTCGCTGACGGCGGCCGCGGGAAAATAAGCGAAACGCGTTTCTCCTCCAACGGCGTCCCCACCTGGACTGCCTCCGTTACTGAAGGAGTTCTGGATAACCGCCTGGAAGTCAAAGGCAGGAGGAGGTCAGGACAGCCAGGAATGTTGTCCAGATATTATCCTCCTGTAGCGTCCAGCAGGTCGGCCTCCCCCCTCTGGAGGTCGTTAGCTTTCTGGGAATCAGCTGGTTGGAGCTAAAACCTGATCATCTGCTGGCCTGACTGGGATCTTCTGGGTTTAAATAGATGTGCAGCGGGGGGCTGCTAATAGCAGAGCTATCTATTAGCTTAGCATTTTGCTAACTTAAGCAAATATTTAGTGCACCTGTCTCTCCCTAAGTTAACTTGTAAACTTTCAGTTGAATAACATCTGTGTTGAAGTTTTGGCTGTCGACTGAAGAATTCTTCAAGTAGTTAGCCAGTTAAGCTCATGCTCTTATTCTGAAGGGGCTAAAGGCTGTTCACACAGCATTTCCATTTCCTTTCCTCATGTTGTGTTTTATTCTCCCTCACTAACTGCATTTAAAACAAGAAACTAAAACACATCATGTTCTAACAATATTCCTGTAAGGAATCTGAAAACAGACATTTCTCCTCCTGATGGGGGGGTGCTTATGGTTAGCGCTTTAGGGTTAGCGCAGCTAGCTTCTTAACTAGCTGTGATGAAAATGAGTTCCTGAAGGAATCAAGGTCCTTCAAGAAGAAGTGCTGATCCAGAACACTGTAATGGCCGTCTGGGTTGTTTCTGGACCCACCTGAGCCACGGCTTGAGGAGCTCCGGCGAACGCAGCGGCGGAGACGACGCTGACAGCGCCGGTCGCGTCCGCCGTCGCTTCCAGCTGATCCTCGGTTACCTGAACCACCCGATAGGTCACCTGCAGACGGGGCGTAGAGTTAATCTGTGGTTCTGCAAACGAGAACCGCCTGCTCTCCAGTCTGCTGCAAACACAGAAAACCGAAACTGACCTGTCCGCCGTTGTTCTCGGTGCGGAACTGGTACTGAACGCCGTGGTCCGTGAAGGCGGCCTGGGGGACGCTGGTGATGGTGACCGCTGACTGTCCATCCGTCCCGACAGCTTCTCCTGCAGAAACAACGAGTTCAGAACGAGTTCATGACACTCGGAAAACACAAACGACGATGTTCTCCAAACAGTCTTAAGATGTGAATATCCCTCACACCGACACGAGGATGACGACATATTGTGCAGTGAGCCGCCATGTTGGAATAGAGCAGAAATATCCTTTATCGTCACACACTGGGGAAATTCAGCATCAAGTAGGATTCACAGCAGAATCAAGAAGTGTTAACAACATATGCATAAAAGACAAGATTAAGAAAAATAGTTTGCTGCACAACATAAAAATCCTGTTCTGTCATTAGAAACGAACTCTGATCTAAGACTGAAATGATTAAGGAGATTTATTGATTACTGAAGTAATCATCAGCTAATTCAATGATCAATTAATTGTTAACTGGAGTATACAGAACAAAAAAACAGCAGAGCAAAACATTTTGCATTTCTTTGTCTGTAGATCAGTTCTGCCAGAACTCAGTCAGTTTTAGCTTCACCTGGTTCAGATTCTGCAAATCAATTCAGCACCTTTTACGATAAAAATCCAATAAATAATCAACACATCAGCTGAGCTAGGATTTTCCAGCTGCATTCTTTGCTACAGACGATCAAACATTCACTAAAGCAATGCCGTTATAGACTTTTATGCAATAAGGCATTTATGTTCTTATTTAAAAATTTTATTTCATTTTTCATGTATTTCTAATATCATGCATGTTTATTTCTGTATTAAAAGACAGACTATGTACAAAATATGATAAATAAAAATAAAATTGTGCAGAAATGCGTCTTAAAACGAGTAAAACTGCAAATAGCGTGTATGTAAACACTTATTGAGTTTGTTGTTGTCGAAGCCACTGTGTTCACCAAGGATGCAGCATCCAAAGTTCATCAGTAAACAGAAATGATTGGAAAATATAAATCCGAGTAGAGCGGCACAGTCTGAACATTTCATCCAGATATTTACTGTAAAAGCAATTAAAAACATTTTCTTTGCAGTGGTTTTGGTCAGCAGTCCAGGCAAATACAGATACTATTTTCAAACAGGCATCTGAAGGACAGCCATTCCATAATAAACTGATTTTTAATCATTGAGCTGCACTTGATCAGATTTTAATGAATTAATATTTACTCATGTTTTCATTTAAACACTAATAATCAGGTTTATAGAGGTTATTAATTTAATTTATTGACAAAACACTCAAAACTCTTCCTGCTATAAGAATATTTTAAAATCAATGCCAGTCTTTTTAATTATGTAACCTGTGGATTATATTATCTGGGGACCAATTATTCCCCAGATGGACATTTTAAACTGGAACTAAGATTAGTAATTTGCCCAAATATGATAAATATTTCCCTCCAAAAGAGAAATCCTTTAAATTTCATTAATTTAATGGTTTGAGGTTATCTCAGATTTCATATCAAATAATTAGATTTGTGTCTTATAAATTACTTTTTTCACTCCTGTGAGGTGTTAGGAGAAGGAATAGGAACACCAGGCCTGGAAAACTGCATGACATGATCTCTGAATGCAGATAATAACCTAAACTCAGCCTGTGTTCATGTTTTTACCAAATAAAACCAGAAACTATATTTGAGATTTTCTTGTTTTCGGTGTAAAAAGCAGCAGATGAGCTGTTTCATGTGGAGCTGCTCACCTTCCTGCAGCTGCACCACTTCTTCTGTTTCCTGTTTGGCGTGACTGAAGCATGAAGAGGAAAAGACACGAATCAGTTTCAACTTGAAATGAACAAAAACAAAAAAAAACAACTCCAAAATATATTAGCATAGCGCCACCAGGTGGACAAATCTGGAGCTGGGTTGCAATGAAATCAAGTTTGTGCATAAGGAGCTGAAAATAGACGTAGCTCAGTATTATGTTTATTCTCCCCTAAATAAAATAAAAATACTTATTGTTAGTGGTTGCAGTTTTAGCAAAAGCCCCCCAAACACATACACACACCGATCCAGCATCACTTAAAAGCGAATTTAATCGGTTTTTAAAAGCTGAGCGGCTCTGGGAGAGAAGCCTGGCTAAGGCCGAGGAAGAGCGCCTGAGGGCGGGCAGGAAGAACCGGAGCAGCCGCCTCTCACCTCACCGAGCCCTCCAGGCTCTGCTCCAGCATCTCCATCAAGCCTTCCCAGGATGGAAGAAACTTCAGCAGCTCGGATGGACGGAGATGGAGGCGCTGATCACGGGGACAAACACCCGGGTCATGTGAGGAAGACAGTCCGGGACACGTGAGCCGCGGAGCGGGCAGGTGAGCAGCTGGAGGCCGCTGAGGAGGCGCTGGGAGCGGGCAGACCGAGAAGGAGCTGCGGTCCGGGGTTCGGTCCACTCCGATCGGGTTTATGGCGGCTGGAAGCACCAACAAAAGCCGGATCCTGGCTGAAAACTCGCGGAACCGGATCTTTTTGTCCTCGCTGTCCTCTAAGAGCTCTGCGGCTGTTTCTGCGCCAAAACTGCGACTCTTAATGCGCCCAATAAGACGCGGAGTGGACTCCTTTGCGCTCCTCAGGACGGCATAAAACCAGTATTTTTTTAATCCCTAAATGTTCATTTTTATGTCTAAAACATAAGATTGTGTTGTTGTAACCACGTGACTCTGATTCAACCCATTTTAAGGCTCAGAAACTGTTCCTGTTGCTGTTTCTGCGGGTTTTTGTGGAATAAAACGGATTTTCTCTCGGATTGTGAACTTTCTGTTCATATACAATCGTGAATATTTTTCTACAAACCTACTCGGCGTGTTTTACTCCACTAATTCGCTGACACTCCGCTCATCAGTGGGTTTTTTTCAGCTTCTTCACTCAGGTGACCACAGAGATCCAATACGGGTTTTCTCACAAACCACATGACAAAAACCAGCCATGTCTGCCAGGAAAAAGCTCCTCACGGCCCAGTTTTATGACAGCCGGGGTCCATTTTAAGTCCCAACCGAACAATAAACCGATATGTGTGATTTCCTGCGCCTCAGGCGTGTTTTCAGCTCTGTTGGAGGTAAATACCCAGGTTTTAGGAGGCAAAGCTGGGACACATTATCGTCGAACAAGCTGCAGTTCATGAAAAGCACCACCAGATGGCGGTGAAGTGCAAACACAAGGGGGAGAGAGAAGATTAGTAAACAGGCCCCCGCCGCCGCCATATTGTTAGTGGCAGTTTGGGTCGGCTCTGTTCCCGGGGTTCTGTTAAAACTCGGTCTGTTGTTAGTAATTTATTAAATATAAGCAACTATGTGATAAAAAACAATGAATATTACAACAATCTTGTTCGAAAAACTGACAGAAAACGAGTCGGTAAATATGTTTCACCAGTGTGGGAACTTGATCTTAAGGTTAAATTTGATAAACTTTAACTCAGATTGTTGCTCCTGTTGTCCCTGTGTGTGTATCTGATCTTCTCCAGCATCACATGAGGCACATGTTTCTGACATTAGATGACACGACTCACAATTTATCGCAATAATGAAGAAGGCCAGAGAGCAAATATTCATTTTTCTGATCAACATCTAAATAATTGGGAAGAAAACAGTATTTGTTCTAAGTTGATGTTAGTTTCAGTTTCTTCTTTGGATCACAATAAAAACAAAACAAAAGGAATTTCAATTCACTTTATTCATAACTGATTTCAACAAGAACATTTGTTTCACAGAACAGTGGAAGAGAAACCAGATCATCCAAATACATCAATACTAATATTAAAGCAATACTACTGGAGCACAGTGAAGTTTAGATTTCCATGAGGAGAGATATATCTGTGTCATATAAGAATGAAAGGAAACTTCAGCAGTGATATTCTTTATTCTATTATATATTCTTCACAGATTCTAAGATGAACTGAAGTCTGGGGAGGTTTTCATGTTTCCTTTGACCAGGAACGCAGAGACTTTCCTTCCAGCGTCATGTAGAGGAACAAACTCCACTGAACTCCTCCTGTTCTTTATTGAAAAATTATGATTTCTACATATTTGTTGAAATCATGTCAGTTTGTTCTCATGTCACTTTGCTAAGACGAGAGTTTTAGCGCTGTCAATCACTCTCATGTACTTGCTGCTAAATGTGCTAATGGTGGACAAACAACTTACCGTTATGTGACATAAGTGGTGTCTGAAACTTAAATAGTGAAATATAGCGCCACCTGGGATTGTAGAGCCAGGACTATTCAGTTTCAGTTTCAGGTCAGGACGACACAGAGAGGTGGATTATTACTTTTTAAAAATATTATTTATTTCCACAAAGGTTAAAAATAGTCCTACAACAATACAACCTAAGCATAAAAGACAATTTACAAACTGGACTAAATACATAATATAGATATATTGCACATTAGCTCATCAAAGGTAAATGGTATCCTCAAACCCAAATAACGAAACATAAAAAATTATTAATGCAAAAGCATTGGAGCCCCCCAAAAACATGCAAAGCAAACGAATAAACAAAATAGCAAAACGACTCATGCAGCAAAATTACAGAAAGGACTGAACCTGGTTGAGTCCTGACCTAAATAAAATAAAATAAAATAAAATGAAATTATAACTGGATGACAACTGAAAGAGGCCTGCAGCAGAAGGACGGGGATAAAACAACGGCTTGTTCAGGAGGAAGCGGCTTTGGCGTTTCTGTGCCCATCATGCGGGTCGGGGGGGGGGGAAACGGACTTGGAGTGAGCCACGGCACAGAGCCCCAAACCTGCTGGACAAGGAAAGGACTTACCCCGGTGAGAGCAGAAGGGAGACCACCCAACCCGACCTCAGACCTGGACCCAAAACAGGCATGATCACTCAGAACCACCTAAAAACCAGACAAAAGGGAGACCACAGTGCCACCCTGGAGGGTTCAGCGCAGACACGGCCGATCCAGACTGTGGTCCGCGGCTCAGAACCGGCACCGTCATCTGAGGCTATGCTAACTAGCCTAGCATTCATAGGCAGTGCTAAAAGCTAGTAGAGAGCCAGGGGGTTAAGACCCGCCCCCTGGCTCTGATTGGTTACTTCCAGTTAGCCTGTGAGAAGGCAGGAGCTTGATTTTGATGCCATGTTGTGACATGACAGTTTCAACAAACATGTAAAACAACATGTTTCATAAAAGTTACTGCAGCTTTAAGAGCTTCAACATGGCGGGTCCTGGCATTAGTGTCAGGTGATCCCAAACATCAGCGGACCTGCAGCAGAATGACAGAAAGAGGGGAAAATGAAGGTTCTGCAATGTCCTAGTCAAAGTCTATACCTCAGCCTGATTGAAATGCTGTAGTTTGAAGCAGTACTGAAGAGTGAAGCTAAATTCCTCCACTGCTGAGAGTGACTGCTGCTGAAGGAGGGGTAGCCCCATGTTTCACTTAAGTCTCTGTTAAATAAACTTTACAGTCGACTTCAAAGAGAAAAAACTGGAAGAATCAAGTCCAAGAGCTCCAAGAGGAGGATTGTTTCCAGTTTGCGCTGACTCAGTTAGTGTAATTATAAACTCCATCCTGTGTTTGGTTGAGCCCTGGTGACTCATCCATTCAGGCTCCCACAGCAGAACAACCACCTACCAAGTGCCAAAGTTGGGGCCAGCCTCCCTCCTCTCCACCCATCTCATTCTTTCCTACACGGGCACTCGCATCCATCTGCAGACGCTCAGTAACACACCCAGCAGCCAGGAGAACAGTGCTCCGGTCCGAAGACACTCAGAAGAACCAGCAAACAAGTCGGGGAAGATCGACGAGTAGTTTCCGCTTCATCTAGCAGGATTTAGAAAAGGTAAAACCGACTTTTGGTGCAGAGATGCTGCATTTTTTTCATTTTAGGGTGGAGTCGCTGACCCCTCCCATGACTCTGGATTAACGAGGTCTTTTGTGTTTCATGCACTGACCAGAGCAGAGATGGACTTAGAAACTTCTGCAGGATTTACTCCTTAAAGCAAAGATGTGAGATTTTCCCTGGATTTACTCCAAGCAAAGAAGAGCAGGACAAAACTTTTATTTAAACAAGATTATTAATAGTTAACTTAGTGAAGCTAATTAGCTTCATGAAGGGGATGAATCCAACAAATGCTGGTTGATTTATATTCCTCTCATACTAAGAATGCTTCTAGAGGCACTTTGATATCATCTAGTGGTCAGAGTGTGAACTACACGTTGTTCATGGAAGCGGAAGTACGCATTGAGCTGATAAACTCGGTAATAATCTAAACCCTGAGCTAGGTTCTGCAATACAAATATATTTAGGTTGACTGGTATCTTTTACATTTTATATAACAAGATATAGAACATGTGACCAAAATTCTAAAAGTTGTTTCTAAATTTGGGTTTGAAGCTTTTTAGCGACACTCGGCAGCTAGAGAATGTAAATGAGTAATGACAAGTAGTAATATTAACAAGCAGTATGTAAATTATATGCAGGTATTTTGATTATTTAACTTTGAATCAACAAGAACAATTATATATCCATCCATCCATTTTCTGTACACCTTTGTCCCAAGTGGGGTCGGGAGAAAATATATAAATATTGACAAATAAATTTTTTTACAAGCATGTGTAATTTTTATCTTGAAAGAGGAAAAAAAAGCTTCTATAAAAGTACAGTGAAGGGATTTTTCAGTGTTTAACTGAACTGAAAACACTAAGACAGAAACCAATGACTGTTCAAAAATATATGTTGAAATTGAATTTGTAAAAGTGATTTCTGCTGCAGAAAGCGACGAGGAGTTCCTGGAACTCTGCAGTAATGAGATTTAGATGTATTTGAAACACTGTAATGATGAAAAAGCAATGATTTTTCAGAAGCATATATTTAGATTCAATTTATAGTCTTGTTTGAGAATAGCATCAATAAAATAATGTACATAGTTAGACTGAACAGTCTGTTTTACTCCTTAAGAGCCTAGTGTCGCTAATTAGCATCATAGCTAAATCTATACTAATGGAAGGTGTCATTTTCAGGTAATTTAGCATCCAACTTAATGACAATATTTTACACTACTGGATATGAATTGAGGCCTTAAGGGGTTAAGCTGACGTTTTGTCATCAACAGGCTCTGAGGTGAAATGGCGACACCCAAAAACACTCCCAGAGGCGGAAGCACCCCGCTGTCCCCCAACCGCATCACGCGGCTGCAGGAGAAGGAGGACCTCTCCAACCTCAACGACCGTCTGGCCGTCTACATTGACAAGGTGCGCTTCCTGGAGGCGGAGAACGCCGGCCTGCGTCTGCGCATCACCGAGTCTGAGACGGAGGTGACCCGGGAGCTGACGGGCCTGAAGACCGCCTACGAGACCGAGCTGGCCGACGCCCGGCAGACTCTGGACTCGGTGGCCAAGGAGCGGGCGAGGCTCCAGCTGGAGCTGGGCAAAGTCAGGGAGGACCACAAGGAGCTGAAGGCCAGGTGGGTTCATAGTCACACTCCGTAACAAAGAAAGATGTCACAATGTTTTCATGAACTACACATTTTAAGATCAGTTCCAGTCTCATGGGGGATACAGTTGATTTTTCCAACTTGAAAAACTTGGTAAAAGTTGGACCTCATTTTATTTAAAGGTGCCCTGCTGCTCCTGGGGCCCTAAATCTGTTAAACACGCCCCTGCTTGTTTGTTACATCAACATTTTTACAGTTAAAACTGAAAAATTTCAATCAAAACACCAAAAATGACAAAGCCTGACGTTCAGAAACAACCCAGTTTCCCCAGAAACGGCTGCAGAAACATCTGATTATCATTTTTATTAATAAATCCTTCTAACCCAGAAATAAATTCACAGATACAAAACATTTCATGGGAGTTTCTGTGAACAAAATGTTTTCTATGCACAGAAGATTATTTCTGTATCTGAAGATCATGAGACATCGGAGAGCCTGGAGGTTTGGTTAATGGCTGCTGAATGACGCAGATGGTGCTAGACTAAAAGCAAACATTGCATAATTTAGTGGATTTAAACTTTAATCTTGTTTTACGGATATGCTTACTGGTTGAAATATGTTGTGTAGTAAGTTTAGTAAGTTTAGTTTCCATTTCTTTTTGGTTTATTTGACTCTTTTCTGCACAGACATGCTAACATTTAATCCATAAATTTAGATTTACACTAGAATTAGAGTGAAATAAAGTGTGCAGCTCATCTGCTCCGTCCCGCCTCATCCAGACCCAGTGACTAACTCTTTCCTCCTCCTCCTCCTCCTCCTCCTCCTCCTCCTCCTCCTCCATCTTCATCATTATATACGTGGCAGAGTCTCCGGCTGCACATTTTCCTGCTCGTTTTTCCATAAATATTGGGAAAACCTGAGTGTATGTGTGTGTGTGTCTGTGTGTGTGTTGGGTGGGGCCAAGTTGTTGCCATGACAACTAAACACCAGCGGCTGTGGCTTGTGGTTACCGGATTCATGGGACCAGCGCCGTGGACGGTGAGTCATCGGCAGCGAAGGCTCTCCTCTGGTTCTGGTTTTACAGGGGCGGAGCCGAGGGGTGGCCGGGCGGGGCCTGGCTCTCTCCCACTCTGCCTATGCTGGGTTAAAAATAGATCTGCTTGTATTTTTATCATGTAGTAAGGCATCAGGCGTCTTGATGTGGAAATAGATAAAAAAACTTTTACATTTATCATAACTGTTCATAGTTTTCTTCCATTGCAACAACATTAGTTACAATTAAGCGCAACAAACATAGTAACAAGTAGGTAGTAAATAGATATTATCAAATTAGTATTGCGCAATCAAGTTTTTGGTTTTTGAAGATTTCTCTTTTGGAAAATTTGCATTTTTTTGTGCCATTTCCATTCTTTATTTTCAGTTTTAATACTTTTATTTCAGTTAAAGAAAATTTTCTCAGTTTCAAATTGTTCTTTTGATCAAACATTATGGCCCCCGTTTACAATCCCAGCTTCAGCAGCTTCTTCCAGAAGGTGGTGGGTCCGGACCGGACCGGACCGGACCGGATGCTCTCCGCAGAGCCTCGCCAGCGGCTCAGAGTCAGACGGCTGTTTTCGTCGTTGCAGGAACACCAAGAAGGAGTCGGAGCTGGCGGCTGCCCTGCAGAGGCTCAGAGACCTGGAGGCTCTGCTGAACTCCAAGGACGCCTCTCTGACGACGGCTCTGGGAGAGAAACGCAGTCTGGATGCGGAGAACCGGGACCTGAAGGCCCAGGTGGCGAAGGTAGGACCCAGTGCAGCTGGGGCCTCGGGACGGTGGCCCTCCGGCAGTGTCAGAGCGGATGTTGTTGGATCGTTAGGTTCTGATCGGGTTTTCTGTCCCAGCTGGAGGCCAGTTTGGGCGATGCGAAGAAGCAGCTGCAGGACGAGATGCTGCGCCGGGTGGATGGAGAGAACCGGATCCAGACGCTGAAGGAGGAGCTGGACTTTCAGAAGAACCTTTACTCTGAGGTAACATCAGTGTGTGACCTGATGTCCTGGTGATTTATTTATTTATTTATTTATTTATTTATTTATTTATTTATTTATTTATTTATTTATTTATAAATTATAAATATGATTTATTTATTTCACTTCATTACATTCCATTATTTTTTATTTTTATATTTTATTCATTCATTTTTCATTAATGTCTCTATTTTTTCATTTATAATAATTATTTTATCCATTATTTGGCTATGTACTTATTATACGTTTGGTTTATTTCTTTATAAATACATTAATTTTTAAATTTTAATAATTAAATAAAATGTAATAATTATACATATATTTTTTACAGAATTTATTATTTAACTTTTTACATTTTACTCATTTATTTTTCATTTATCTATATTATTATTATTATTATTATTATTATCATTAATAATAATTTTCTTTTTATAATTGTTTAAATATTTAACATTTTATTTTATTCATGTCGTTTTTACTTATTACTAGCTCACGGTAATAGTAGTCACTAAATTTTATTTAAGTTTATATTTGTATATAAATGTAGGTATTTATTTGTGTATTTTTCATATTTTTGCATTTGGTTTTTGTTTTCCAGGAGCTGCGGGAGACGAAGCGTCGCCACGAGTCCCGCATGGTGGAGCTGGATAACGGCCACCAGCAGGAGTTTGAGAGCAAACTGGCCGAAGCGCTGGCAGAGATGCGCAGCCAGCATGAGCTGCAGATTAAACTGTACAAGGAGGAGGTAGAGAAGACCTACAACACCAAGGTTGGTCCAAACCTGCAGGATGACGGCTGAACACCGGAACCAAGGTGTTGCAATGGCCTAGTCAAAGTCCAGACCAGGAGACAAAGTTTATGGAGATAAATTAATGCCATGAAGTTTGTCCAAAAGAAAAATAGTTAGAAACTTGCAGAAAAAAATGTAAACTGAAAAATGATTTGAAACTAAAAATAATTTTAACAACAAAAAAAAAAATCTAAGAATTTTTAGAAACTGAAAAAAAAAAAAAAAAAAAAAAAAAGGAAACAAAAAAAAACTTTAAAAAAAACCCAAAAAAATTTTTT
>NW_015112827.1:412362-456358 GCF_001443285.1 Poecilia latipinna
TAAAAAAAAAAAAAAAAATCTAAAAATTTTTAGAAACTGAAAAAAAAAAAAAAAAAAAAAAATCATGGAACTGAAAAAAACTTTAAAAAGTAGTCCAGATTAATTTTTCAGTTTTAAATCTTATTTTATTTAGTTTCAAAAATATTTTTCAGTTTAAAATATTTTTTTCCAGTTGTTTTCTTAAATAAACTTTATGTCCCTGCTGTAGCTCCATAGAAGGTTGTTTTGGCTGAATGAAGCCAGGCGTGGCGTTTCTGACGGATCCTCCATCTTGTTTCCACCCGGCAGCTGGAGAGCGCCCGTCAGTCCGCGGACAGGAGCAGCCACCTGGTCGGCGCCGCCCACGAGGAGCTGCAGCAGACCCGGATCCGCCTGGAGTCCACGTCCGCCCAGCTCAGCCAGCTGCAGAAACAGGTCCGCTCCAACAGGGCCGCAGCAAGCCATCTGGGGGCCTGGGCACAGTTTAACTCGGGGTTCCCCTCCTTACCAACCCTGCACAAACAACATAATACCAAGGATGTTTGACTAGTTTCTTATATCTTAGTACACTTGCAATAAGACGAAATTAGATTATGTTTCCTGCAACATGGGTAAATAATAACAGAGACATGACATGCCAGTGGAACTATTACTTTTTCATCTCTGTTACTGACTTAAAACAAGCACCTAAATCTGGCCAAATAGTTACTTATAAATCAGTTTTGTCTTATTTCAAGTGTACTAAGATATTTGCACCAGAAACTAAACATCTGGTAAGACTTAGTGTTTTTTGCAGTGTACGTCATACTTCTGTTACTTCTGGTTGTTGATTTTATCCTTACAGGCGTAGCAAACCAGCAAAGATGCTCTAATTAATTAGCATTTTGAAGTTCAGAGTGGTAAATAAGAATGACGTGTTAATTCAGCTATGTGAAAGTCACATCTGCAGACAAAGGCTGAATTTACAGAGAGGAAGTTAACAAGTTTGATGTCTTTTGTTTTAAAATTTAGAACAAAAAGTGTAGGTAGTGCAATCACTATAAAGTGCTCTTGGGGGCCCCCTGGTGGCTTCATCAGTCTGAATCTGTGGTGCAGCTGGCGGCCCGCGAGGCGAAGCTGAGGGAGCTGGAGGACGCCCTGTCGCGGGAGCGGGACACGACCCGCCGGCTGCTGGGGGAGAAGGACCGGGAGATGGCGGAGATGAGGCAGCGCATGCAGCAGCAGCTGGACGAGTACCAGGAGCTGCTGGACGTGAAGCTGGCTCTGGACATGGAGATCTGCGCCTACAGGAAGCTGCTGGAGGGAGAGGAGGAGAGGTAGCTTCAGCCGCCTATTATGTATTTTCCAGGCATGTTTCCATCTTACAGCACAATCCAGTAACTATATTACCTTCGGTTGTTATAGAAATTCTATACTTCTATATCAAATATGACTTAAAAGAAATCTTCAACTTACATTACCGGTGTCAGGTTGGGTTGGCTGCCTGGCATTTCCTTAAATAAAAAACACCAAAGAATTATTAAAATATGAAAAATTAAACGGAATAAAATCTGTTTTTGATTTGATTTGATTTGATTTTGAATCGATCGAGTTTCCAGGACCTTGGATTAGATTTTTTCTGTTCCTCTGATGAACGTTTGTCCTGCAGGCTGCGTCTGTCCCCCAGCCCTCCTCCCACCAGAGTGACAGGAAGCCGCTCCTCCACCTCCGTGGCCCACTCCCGCTCCATCCACGGCAGCGCTCGCAGCTCCCCGGCAAAGAGGCGCCGCCACAACGACACCGACAGCGAGGCGTCCAGCTTCGCCGGCGGAGCCGTAGCGCGCACCCGCATCACCCAGCAGGCCTCGGCCAGCGGGCGGGTCACTGTGGACGAGGTGGACCTGGATGGGAAGTTCGTCCGACTCAGCAACAAGGCGGATGAGGTGAGAGAGTGGAAAACAGCTTATGGTGTTCCTCAGGGATCCGTCCTGGCCTCCCTCTTCTTTATCGTCAACAGTCTCAATCAGCTGCATACTTTTTTAGTTTTTGGTTAACTGGTTCTGAACATTATTGCCAAAATCCAGACTGAAAGGATCTGAGCTGAAATGTTAGCAGGTTTCAGAACAAAAGCAACAGAGTGAGGACACAACAGCCAAACTGTTCCCAGGGGTTTGCTTTTTAAACAAAGAAAAACAACTCTTACTGAAAAATTCAAGATGGCAGCCATTTTTCAAGATGGAGAATATATGTTTGCACTAAAATCGGCAGTACTTATTGCCGGTGGCGAACGCAGCTAAACAAAAACTTAGGTTCACTGAACACTAATCCACTAAACAAGTACATCAACTCCGCTGACGCTAAAATGCTAAACACATATAAAAATGAGCAGAAGCTAATGCTAACCATGCAGACGTCCGCATCTTCACCTCCTTCCAGCTGACGACTGGTGTGAGACTCGCTAACAGTCCTGTTTCTGATTCTGTTGACCAAAGTAAAAACAAATAATGTGACTCAAAGTTCATCCAAGTCATGAAAATGGGGAACAATTAATGGGAATAATTGATTTAAAAGGCTTAAAAATGGCAGCCATCTTGAAAAATGATGGAAGCTTGTTTTTATTGACTCAAACAATAAAAACAGCTTTGTGCATTTTTATGCACAAAGCTGTTCCTTTGAGTCTCAGGGTTTGGAAACTCTGTGTTTGATTATGCTGCCCCCTATTGGTGGAAGTAGCTTCCAAACATCTGCTCCTCTCTGACTCCTCCTTCATGTTTTCTGTCCCGTTTGTTTGTCCGTCCTGCAGGACCAGAATCTGGGGAACTGGCAGCTGAAGCGGCAGATCGGATCCAACTCTCCGATCATCTTCAAGTTCCCGGCTAAGTTCACCCTGAAGGCCGGTCAGAGAGTCACGGTAGGCATCGTCTTTACGCTCCACCCCGACCAGCCAATCAGCTCTCAGCTGTTCTAACTGTCTGCCATGTTGGCCGGGGTCAGATCTGGGCCTCTAGCTCTGGAGGAGTCCACAACCCTCCTTCAGACCTGCTGTGGAAGACCCAGAGCTCCTGGGGAACCGGAGACCAGTTCCAGACCACCCTGATCAGCGCCAGTGGAGAGGTAGTGAAAACCAGAAGCTGCCAGGTTTTAAAGCTGCAAAGTTCATGTAAGTTCATGAAAAATGTGTTTTCCTACCAGGAGATGGCCATGAGGAAGGTAACCCGCACTCAGTTTGAAGATGAAGATGAAGACATGGTGAGAGGAACAGCTCGAACTTTTACGATGTTTCCTACCTGATAGTCCAGTAAACCCGGTTTTATTGGGACCAAATCTTCATCACCTGTTCCACCTCCAGCTGCTGTGGCTCTGAGCCAAACCAACCTGTTCCCCTCCTGGCCTGTGGGGGCGCTGCACCAAGAACCACTGAAGGAAACGACACAGAAACCTCTGAAGACACTGAGAGCAACTTCCTTCTTCACCAGATGGAAACAAGATGGAGATTTTAGCATTTGGAGGATTTATCTTTAGTCTTTGGCTAAAGACCAAAGACAATTCTCTTTCTACCGCTAGGCTAGCATGTTAGCTTTGGTTGTATTTACCCAGAATGCCCTGCGCTGTAGTCCACTTCCTGCGTTTGGAGCAGTTTCTGGTCCTCTTGGCTTTCACATATGCATTCAAATCAAACCCAGAGTTTGATTATGCAGTCACAAGAGCCATGTGCAGACCGCTTTAATCCAACTCCAGTCCATCTGTCTAGTCAAAGCCTGGTCCGGTTGGTGAGGTGTGAATGCTCATCGAATTGTTGTTCTCCAACCACTAAAATCTGACGCCTCCATCTTGTTTCCATCTGGTGAAGAAGGAAGTTGCTCTCAGTGTCTTCAGAGGTTTTTGTGTCGTTTCCTTCAGTGGTTCTTGGTGCAGCGCCCCCACAGGCCAGGAGGGGAACAGGTTGGTTTGACTCAGAGCCACAGCAGCTGGAGGAGGAGCAGATGATGGTGTTTTGAACCAAGTCTACTGAACTATTAGGTGTGAAAACAGCCTTAGAGTCAGACAATTTCTTACTCTTACTTGACCTGGTTGAATTTCCTGTCTTCTCCAGCAGGTGGCTCACAGCACCTGCGCAGACGGCGAGTACAACCTGCGCAGCCGGACCGTCCTCTGCGGCTCCTGTGGACTTCCGTCTGACAAATCCAGCAACTGCTCCGTGTCGTCTGTGTCCCGCTCGTTCCGCAGCGGAGGAATTTCCGAAGGATTGGTGCCACAGTCGTATGTGTTCAGCAGCAGCACACCTCGTAAGGTAGACGTCCGCCCATCGCTGTAATGTTCAGAGGTGTCTGGGCTTTGTTTGAGCCTTTTTTGAGCTTTGAGTTGTTCTCTCTGACCTTTTCAAACTGTGTTTTCTTCCAGACTGGATCCAGGATGGAGAGCTGTCCGATCATGTGAACACATCGACCAATGAAGAAGTTTACATTTTATCTGAGTAGTGTGTAGAAAGTATTAGCTTTTAGTTTTCTTTTTATACTTTTAACATTTTTCAGGTTGTAATAATTCTGACTTTTATATTAATTTCCATTGTGCACCCATGCATGCTTAAAGATATGACTTGACTTATGGTTAAAAGTTTAGTTTTTCCTTTAAGAAAAACTAAGAGGAAATGTTTTTGTATGTTTTTTTCCTTTTATATTCAATTCTGTTTCTGGTCTTTCAGCTTCAGTTAAATCTGACTGGTGTCATTATCAGTAACATTATTTTAGCTAAACTGGGCTACATAACTGCAGAAAATGTATTTTCCTGATATAAATAAAAATATTTTCTAAAAATTTATTTTTGAAATTTTGTTCATCTCTCTTTGTTAGCGAACCATTAAAATGTGATTTTATATAAATGGGCTCCTCACGACACTGACAAAATTAATTTGAATCTATAAAAACAAGGTTCCTGGGATATTTTTTGGTTGTTAAAAAGTTAAATCACATTTTATTTGTCAATAAAGTGACTGGAATTTAACTTTGCTTTAATATTTATTTTGTTCCAGGACAAAATAAATGTAAGGCCAGATAAGGCTAATTTTGAAGTTAGTAAACAAAATATTCAGTTATCAAGCTAAACATTTATGTTTTTTGTTTAAATGAATAATGCAGAAATTATTTTATTGTTTGATCATGAAAGAAAAATACTTTAAAATGTCCCACTTGAAGAAGATTTGTATTGAAAGTTTTGTCCTAAAGAGCTTGAAACGTGACGCATCTCGCTTGTATATTGTTTTCGCTGATCGAGCTTTTATTTTGAAATGGCAGCTTTTATTTTTTTGGTTTTGTAGTTCTGAACCCGGAAGTGTTCTGCTCGGTCGGAGCACTGCAGCTAATCTTTCGACCTGCTGATCTTCACCAGGCTGTAGGTTTTTCCAGAGTTTATTTTAAAGACTGTATAACCTGATGGTAAAATGAAAAACATATTTAATGATCGCAGATTGTTTCTGGTTATTTCATGTTTGATAAACTCAAGAGAGCAGCAGGAAGCTAACAGCTGTTAGCACCTGAAGATTAACAAACAGGAAACTAGAGTTTACAGAAGTTATGTGAAATAAAATGGACAAAGTACGTTTTCATGGATAAAATTATTACATTTGATATAAAGTTTATTCTCCTCAATTTTTCTGTATGTGTGAATTTTTTAAACCTGGACTCTTGTAGCAGCTTGACGTCATTATCATTTATTATCACTATCATTTCCAAAATATTTTTATTTTCAAATTAAAAAACTTGATTTATTTTATATTTTTGGATATACTTAAGCAAAAAATACATCAGAATATATTAAGAAATCTCAGTGTTTTTCTGTTTGTTAAATTGCTTGTTTTGAAATCTGTTGTTTATATTTAGCAAAACAGTTGACAAAGTTTTATTAATATTTCTGTTTTAGTATTTCTTTAATTTCTAACACAGCATGCCTGATTTTTTATTTTTTTTTTACCTTATCCTTATTAATGTATTAGGGTTTTATAGGATTTATTTTACCTTTCCAAGTTAATTTGTCATTTTCTGTAATTAAAAAGAAGGCACAAACTGTTTATGCATATATTTAAAGATATATCCATTTTTATTTTTTATTTTGGATAAATTATGTCGTTTTGAAATGTGTTGTAATTAGCAAAATCATTTGACAAAAATGTCTTATTCAGCACTTCCTTAATTTATTTTTGCTTTTATTTATTTAGTTTTTGTAGCAGTTTGTTTTTGTGTTTCAGAATCTGTTTCACAGTATATCTATTTTTTTTTTATTTATTTTGGGTGAATTAGAAAAATGTGAGCCAAACCTTGTGCATGTGAGCATTTGTAGATTTTTCCACATGGTTCCACAGCTGCTGCTTTCTGTGTTTTATTTATTTAAAATAATAAAGCATGGATTCTGAATTTAGAGAGAAACTCTGGTGTTTTATCGGTGTTCACCAGCCTGTCTGTTTTCTTCCCAGGAATCCGTCTCTGGATGCTGAACGTCCGCGCTCTGCTGGGGATCGGCTTCCTGGTGACCTCGCGACCTTGCGCGGCCTCTCTCGCTCAGGCGGGGTCATGCTCTGTGTCTGCTGCAGCTGACCGCCACAGGAGCCACTGTTTGACGGGCAGAGCGGCGTCTACGATGGCCCACGCCGTCAGACATCTCGGGTGAGTTCTCAGAGAGTGTGTGGGCTAAAGACCCGGGTGTGTGAGGCGAATCTGAGCTCTGGACTCGCTGCAGGCAGGAGGAGGCCCAGAAGATCGACGAGGAGCTGTTCAGCGAGTACGGCTTCAGCGTGGATCAGCTGATGGAACTGGCCGGACTCAGCTGTGCCACGGCCGTCACACGGGTCAGAACCTTCACAGGAACACGCAGGAGATCCGGGTTTTCAGCTGCTTCAGGCAGGAAGCGTCAGCATTTCAGAATAAAAGCCCCTCATTTCCACCTGACTCCACTCCCCCTTCAGGAGGAATTTCAGGATGACGGCCATTTTACAAGATGGACGCCGTTTTTGAGCCTTTTAAACTAATTGCTACCATAAAATGCTTCCCATTTTCATGACTTTTGGTCGTCCTGTTCAAACAACTTTAAAGTGACGAAATGCAGCAGAGCCAGAAGCTGAAGACTTTGCAGTTAGAAAGTTTCACACCAAATGTCAGACTGAGAGTCAGTCATCTTATTGGTTAGCATCTAATTTTTATTGTTTAGCATTAGCTAATCCACTCATTTTTTTGTGTAGCAGTCTAACGTTAACTTCTGCTAAATTAGTTTGTTTAGCGGTTTAGGGTTAGCTTCAGTTTTTTATGTTTATTGGTTTAGCAATAGCTTCCACAAATTGTTTTTGTTTAGCGTTAGCATCTGCTAATATGTTTTTGTGTTAAGCAGTTTAGTGCTAGCAGAGCTAAGAGTTTTGTTTATTGAATTAGCTGTTAGTGAACCTAAGCTGCCGGTTAGCTGTGGCTAATAACTACTGCTAATTTTAGTGCCAATATATATTCTCCATTATAACCAAGGCGGCCATTTTGAAAAATGTCTACTTGGAAAAAGTAAACACAAGATCTAAAAATATATATGATTACTAAAAATGTGTAGGTTATGATTTGACACCAAACACTTTCAGTAAATATGATTTATATGGCTTCAGTTATTTATGATTTGACACCAGAAGTATTCATCTGTGATCAGTTTTCAAATTTAGGCAAAAACAAATCTTCCTTGACGGCCTCCTTGAAAACTGGCTGCCATTTTGAATCTTTCTTTGGCTAAGGTTTTTATTTTTAGGGTCTTATATTCACATGTGAAGGATTTTGCTGAAATATTACATTTTGTGCAGCTCCGTCAGCGTTCAGGGTCCAGTTCAGCTCTCTGTCTTGGCCCAGTTAGGATACTGGTTTAACTGGGTTTGACCAGATCGACTGGAATCCGCCTCTGCCTGTTTGGGTTTGGTGGTTTAAGGTTTCTGCGGTCGTTTCCAGGTTCTGCAGAGACGGTTTTCTGCCTGATGAACCGAGGTCGTTTGGTCTGGTGGAACGGACAGCGTCCTCCATTTTGTCTCAGGTTCTTGACCTTTGCCCCCTGCAGGCGTACCCGCTGTCCTCTCTGGTCAAAGCCAGACCGTCTCTGCTGGTGATCTGTGGACCAGGAAACAACGGCGGCGACGGGCTGGTCTGCGCCCGACACCTCAAGCTATTTGTGAGTCAGTTTTCCTTCCATGCGTGTTTTTGTCCAGATGATGTTTGGGTTTCCTGAGTCGTTTCGCGCCGCAGGGTTACGAGCCGACCGTCCTGTACCCGAAGCGGCCCAGCAAGCCGCTGTTCCAGGGTCTGACCACGCAGTGCGAGAAGATGGAGATCCCCTTCCTGACGGAGATGCCTGAGGTTGGGTCTTCATCGCTTTGGGCCGTCTGACGCGGAGCGACACGGATCTCTGACTCTGCTTCGTCTCTCAGGCGGAAGTGATCGATGAGGCGTACAACCTGGTGATCGACGCCATCTTTGGCTTCAGCTTTAAGGGCGCCGTGCGGGAACCGTTCGGTTCCATCCTGGACGTTCTGAAGAAGACCACGGTTCCTGTCGCCAGCATCGACATCCCATCAGGTCAGGACTACAAACGTAGAGTCAGTCACAGCTTCCTGATTGGCTGACGGAGAAAAATAAAACTGCTTTATATTAGAAGTTACAAAAAAGTGGAAATAAGAGCTGAATGAAACGTCTGAAGAGTTTGATTACATATTTACACCAGCTGTTCCAACTCCAGTCTGCTTGTCTAGTCAAAGTTCGGTTCGGTTTGTGAGATGTGAACGCTAACCGACCTCTGACCTTTGGTTATCCAACCCTCGGTCTGGGTTTGGTTGAAGTGAAGTCTGGTTCGGTTTGAATGTGAACGCCAAGTGGACCAGAGACGGCTCCAAAAACAGGAAGTGGACCAGAGCGCAGGGCATTCTGGGTATATGCAACCAAAGCTAATGTGCTAGCTTAGCGCTAGCAGCAGAAATGGCTCCTGGTCTTTAGCCTAAAGAGAAATCCTCCATTCTCTAAAATCTGACGCCTCCATCTTGTTTCCATCTGGTGAAGAAGGAAGTTGCTCTCAGTGCCTTCAGAGGTTCTTGGTGCAGCGCCCCCACAGGCCAGGAGGGGAACAGGTTGGTTTGACTCAGAGCCACAGCAGCTGGAGGAGGAGCAGATGTTCTGGTTCCAGTAGAACCGGGTCGACCGGACCCAAGATTAGCGTTGCTCTGGACGAAAACTTTCCATCTGAACTAAAAATAAACTCAGAAGAAATTCATGTAATTAGACTTTATTTACATGTTTTAGTGTTTGAATCTTTATCAGGTTCTGATCCTGGTTCTGTCCGTTTGTTCAGGTTGGGATGTGGAGCAGGGCAGCGCCGACGGCCTGCAGCCCGACATGCTCATCTCTCTGACCGCGCCGAAGAAATCCGCCTCCCTGTTCCGAGGCCGGTACCACTTCCTGGGAGGACGCTTCGTCCCGCCCGCCCTGGAGAAGAAGTACCAGCTCCACCTGCCTCCGTATCCCGGCACAGACTGCGTCTTACAGCTATGAGCTGAAAAACTCCTGATCCGTTTTGGCTGTTTTGCCTCCTGTGATCCAGAAGTTTCTCCTCCAGATCAGCAGTTCTTTGGTTCTGGTTGCTCCTCCTCAGTTTCAGGCTCTCTTGTTGCTCCTGGGGCGAATAAAGCTTCCCTGAACGCTTCCTGGTTGTTGAGTGTTTAGCGCCCTCTACAGTTAAAATCACACAACTCCAGTTCTGCATCTTTGCTTCACATATCAGCACTTTATGATCAGCATCAGAAAAAATAACTTTTTTGTGGTGTGAAATTGTTTGAATCTTAAAATATTCAACATAAAAAACTAAAGCGACACCAAAAAATGAGACAAGTTAAACATTCTGGCTGCAGTAATAAAACTAACAGAGACAGAAGAACTGGACCCGACCTTAGGTTCTTATCACGTTTAATTATATCAAGTGTAGAACTATGAGTTAGTGTAGGGGCGCTGTTTGTAAAGTTACACAGTTAAAAAATAACAGCAATAATTTGAGTTATTTAGTCAGGAAGAAAAATGGAGGTTAATTTTTTAATGTCATGTTTTCACCATTTTATTTGTACATGTCAGGTTTGAACCAATTTTATATGAGGAAGTTAAATATTTAGCTCAATTTATTAATTAATGGAGCTAAATTTAACTTGGAGCTAAATATTTAACAAGCTAAATATTCACTATGAAGGAAAATATTTAGGTCCAAACATTTAGTTAGCAGGCTAACCAGTTAGATCTAAATTAAATGGTTTGGAGCTACATGTTTACTTCGCTAGCTAATTATCTAGCTTAGCTTGAAGCTACATTTAGCTTAAACTGTCTTTTTGCTGAAATGTGCTTTTCAAATAAACTTTACTGACTAAATATTTAGCTTGCTAACATATTTAGTTTGAAACTGACATTTTTAACGTATGAATTATATGTTGAAGATATGAATTTAAAAAATAAAGACCCATTTTATCCAGTTATAAGAGGCTAAATAACCCACATTATTGCTGTTAATCTTTACCTTCACTAACATCAGCCCATAAAAGTGGAAGTAGAGTTCATAAATCAGTGATTATCCATACAGAACCTGTCTGAGGTGCGGCTCCTTCGTCTCTCCGCTGCTGGTTCAGTAAAAACTCTGCAGTGACTACATATGGACCTGGATACGTTAATGCATAATGGTTTCTGATACGACATGCTTCAACAAGACTATGTACAGTTCTGGTTCCATGCTGTCAGCGGACGGCCGGGTCCAGTTCAGCTCGTCCAGAAGAGGCTGGCGATGAAGAGGAGGGTTCTGGCCAGGATGTCGTCATGCAGGTCGGCGCTTGGAGGGAAGTTTTCAGTCTGGGAAGGAAACCTGGCGACAAAAACACCAGAGGGACCAACGACCAGAAAACCAGACAAAACGTCGTCAAAAGAGCAGCGAGGAGCTCAAACCTGGTGTTTTTACCAACAACCATAACATTCACTGTGGTAGAAATAAAACACCACTAAGCATTACATAAATCCATTCCTAACTTTAAACAGAGGAAGAATCATTTAATATTGTTTTAGAAGTTTTTATGTTTTCTGATTTTAAGCTGATGGTTTTTTTTTTTTTAAACATTTGCAGTTTAATGTTCTGCTGTAAATTACATTTTTTTTAATGTCCTGCTAACATCTTGAATCATTTTGGTTGTTTGTGTTGGTTTCAATCTTTTTGGTTTAGTTTGTTTTTCTGTATACATTTTGAAAACGTAAAGTAAACGTCATGGTACCTTTTTGATGTTGATTTTATATGTTTATATTAATAATATATTTTTAAAAACCGATATCACAGCATAAACATTTTACACTCTAGTATTATATCGCCACCTGCAGGCCTGGCGTAGTCACTGCCGCGTTTCGGGAAGTTTCAGTCGACTTCTGGCTGTTATATAGAAAACATACAGCTTTTTTTAGATTAATTAGAAAACAGGTTTGAAAAACACGTTTTGTAGAGAAAAGGTTGTAAAATAACAGGTGTGTGAAACGTGACTCCTAGAATCAGTTCAGGTCATTTAATTTTATTAACTAAGTCTGAAATAGTTAAGATTAGAAAATGTCAGTAAAAAGCATGGCTTCATTGAATATAAATTTAAAAAATGATGGGCATAAACAATTTTTTTATAGGAAAATATTTTTTCATGAAGTTGCAAAAAAAGGCTAACCATCAGTTGCTCCGTTAATAGTTACATTTTTATATTCATTTCTTGTTTTTACCTAATATGTACTTGAGACATTTTTTTGTTTTCTTTGAGGAAACAAAGTTAAACTGTTTTAATCAGTAAACAGAGAAAATATATTCTTTATGTGATGCAGAAACATTTTGCTCTCAGAACATAAGAAATCCTGAAGTTTGCATCATGTTCAACTTTTTGTATCGTTCTGAAAATCTTCAGTATTTTGTGTTTGATGATGAGAAATGTTTCAGCTCGATGTCTCACCTGTGCTATTCTCCGACCTGCACACCTGCACAGTTGTCTTTGCTCTCCGAAGCTATCGCTAAATATTCAGCGTTCCTGCAGGGAAAACAGGAGAAACAAACCGTCAGATGTCAGGAAGACGAACCAGAGAACAGGTGAGAAACGAAGCTTCCAGGTTTCACACAAACTATTCCTGACATGTCTAGTGGAAAAAATTTATTTAAATTCTGGTCAGTTTTTGCAAAAAATCACCCAAAATTAAACAAAAATGTTTTTTCTTTACAACTTGTAGATTTTTCAGAAACTTTTTTATATAAAATATTAGAAATTCATAAAAAAATGCAAATTAACAATTGAAATTATTTTTTAAATAAGAATTTTTTTTTGGCTGAAATGCAAAAACACAACATTCCTTTTGTGAATGTTTGATCATATGTGGAAATCTGTTGATCTGGTGATTATTTATTTGATTAAGTAATTAATAATTGGATAGTAAAAGGTGATTGATGGGAGATTTTTTGCTGATTCTTTACCAGTTGAAGCTAAAACAGATTTACAGATAAATAATGTTTTCTTAAATACTCCTATTAAATAATCAGGACTGATTTGTTACCATGGTTACCACCTGGCAACAGTTTAACCTTTTGTGCTTTTAAGCTAATTAAACCAAAACGTGTTAAACTGTCAGAGCGGATTTAATCCGGATTGAAGTGCGGAGGCAGGAGGACTCACGCCGCCTCTCGAAGCGCTTCCTCCCCGGCCGCAGCGATCTTTCTGTAGCAGTAGATCATCTCTATGAGGAGCCAGAGCTGCAGCCCGATGATGGACACGTACATCATGACCTCTGACACGATGGACGCTGTGCCTCTGGTGGCTGCAGGCAGGAAGCACAGAAACCTCAGCAGGAAACGGGATTTACAGGCGGTGAGGGTGAAACTGCACACAATTTGATTTTTCGCTAGTTTAATATCTTTGGCATTGTTTCAGGTTCAGATCTGATATTCCACCCGTCATCATTGGAAATGTGAAATCTACCAAAATAGATGAGCTAACAATGCTAACACGGATCGGGAGAGCTGCTTGATGCTAGCAAAACATGCTAACTCCGGTTAGCACTGCAAGACTTTCAATGACTAATTATAAGCATTATTTCCGTTAAAATGACGCTTCCTTCGTTTTCAACTGAAATGTTGTCCAGGAAAAGAATCGGTGATTTGAAAGCAGGAGTTCATAAAGGGGTGTGGAGGCTTTTATTTTGGTAGTCCACTTCCAGTTGTCGGCAAGTGAATTCGCACATTAATTAATTTGCACGTCAAACTAATAACTAACCCTTGGCATCTAACGTAAATATTTATTGAAAGAAAACAATGGTAGTCCACTTCCGGTTATTGGTACGTTAATTTGAATATCAGCTAAATGTTTAGCTTTGACCTAAATATTATAGCTTTGAAGAAAATAATTGGCTATTTATTTATTAATTTCGTAGCTAAAACTTTAGCCTGTAAGCTAAATACTTAGCTTCCTAACAGAATTTAGTTTAGTTTCAGTTATTTAGTTTGACATTTATAAACATGGCTGACTGGCCATCGGCGCACCGGGACCTGGCTGCTGGTTGCGCTTTGGTTATCCTGAAAAGTGCAAACCTGCAAAGATTTTCTGTGAAAATTTTATTTCACTAAAATGTTGGTAAAAAATCATAATGGAAGTTATTTTGAGAATTGTAAAAAACACTTCTCATAACATTAACAGCAACATTAATACTTTGTCAGATTTTGTTTTCCAGTTGTATTCATCTGTGACCCTAAAGGTGCGCATAGATCTGTGGCTCCTGTAGAAACATTTGGGTTTGTTTTTACGCCACTGATTGGTTGCTGCTGTTAGCAGCTGATAGCTTTGCTCCTCCCTGATTCTCCAAACTGAAGTTCCTCTGTGCTGCAGGGAAATCGACATCCCTCTGAGTGAAAACGTACGATGTGTTTTCTGAATCAGCACAAGCCCAGCTAAAGTGGGAAATGCTTGCAGTCCGCTTGCTGACACAGGGAAACAAGCTGCTGATCAAGCTTCGCTCGAATCTGCGTCCATTAGGACAGATGCTTTTTACGCTGCACCCCTAAAGAAGGGGCGTCCAAACATTTTGCCACAGGAGCCAAGTTGAAACTCCGCCAGGTCAATAATTTTCCATTTCCCTGAAGTAGAGGAGTCACTGGATGAAAACGGGAATGCTAACATTGCTAATACTCTCTCCATTGCAAGAGGATTTTTAAAAGGTCTAACCACTTCTTTAACCACCTGCAGACGTTTAGGGGCCCCACAAAATCATTCCGACGGTCGCAAATGGCACCCGGACCGCTCTTTGGACACTCCTCCCCACAGTGACAGACAGGGGTGGACACTGCTAAATAAAAAATGCTAGCTGTGCTAAAGTGCTATGTCGACATGGTATTTAGCAGAAGCTAATGCTAACTTCAAGCATGGATCAAGCATTTATATAAATGCTAAATATTTAGCTTGGAGTTAAATAATTATTGTGAAACTAAATATTTTGGTAATGCACATCCAGTTGTCAGAAAGTTAATTTGCATATTAGCTAAATATTTAGCTAATATTTAATGTTTAGGCTGAAGCTAAAAATGTAGCTGGTAAGCGCTAACTTTGAACCATGTGAACAAAAAGCCTCTCAAAACAATTCATTTATATGAACTTTTGTATTTTAGTTTTGTGTATACTTGATACTTGGTCAAGTATACTTATTATAAAAATAAGGACAGGAAATGGAACTGCTGCGCTAACATACTTCAACCACTTCAAAATAAGAGCTTGAATAAAAACAGCTACTAGTTGAAAAATTCTTAAACGTCAGCAAGAAAAACTTCAATGCAGACATCGAACGTAAAAGGAAACCAGGTGAGCTAAACATTTATAAAGTTAGTTAAGAGCTAAACACAAACTTAGCTTCACTGTTAGCGCCTTAATTTATTCTTAATTTAGGATTTTCAGGTGAAAGATGAAGCCCTGTCCCCTCACTGAGGGCTGAAGGTGCAGCTTTCTGACTGCGCCGTACCTTTGGCCACCACGGTCAGGTGCACCACCTTGTCGACGGTGTCGAAGAACTCGTAGTTGTCGTAGGTTAGGGTGCGGTAGAAGAAGCAGCGGTAGGTTCCCGAGTCGTTGAAGGTGACGTTCAGCACGTAGATGGAGGCGTCCTGGATGTCGTTGCTCCTCTTGCTGCCGTTCCAGTCGATGCGATCCTCGAAGAAGTTGTGTTCGATGGTGGGTCCGTTCTCATTGTAGCTGTAGATCTGACACAGAGGAGCAGCTGGACTTCAGATTCAGTTTCTATCAGGTTTTATTATCATTTTCCTCCCATCTGAACAGACTCTATGCGCTGGAGTCTATCAGACGCTAATGGACGGACTTATTTTGGTTCTTCAGTGCATGGAAAGAACAAAAGGTCCAAACAAAGTCTGACTGTCAGGCCCAGTTTGCCTGGTAGATTAAAGGTGGACAGTTAAAAAATTAACAATTTGTGTAATTTAGCCTGTCATGTGGGAGTTTATTTATAGAATTAATATTTTTACCATGTTTATTCATTTATAATTGTACTAGTTTCCTAAATTAGTAATCATAAAGATTAGTTCTTCTAGCGTTTGGAACTTAGCTTTACGTTAGCTAAAGTGCTCGCGAAGCTAAAAGAACCAGCTAACTAAAGCTAATTAACTAGCTTTAGGTATATAAACAACAGATAAGAGATTCAGTTCCACCAGCAGCAGAGTTTAAAATATTTAGCTTCCAACTAAATGTTTAGTTTCAAAGCTAAATATTTATTTTGTGAATTTCATGTTTTGTCACTCTGATATTTGTAAATCCATGAATAACCTGATGAAATGTGAACAACCAAATATTTTTCTCTGTGACAAGCTAAATAAATTAACCCAAAATATATTAATACTTTCTGTGTAACTTTAATGGAACCCCATAAAACGCAGCATGCGGTTCTGGAGAACTGCTCCTGAAACTACAGGAAGTTCTGGTGCTTTGGATGGAAAACTGGAACAAATCCTGATTTTTCTCCTGTATAAACTCTGTGTAACGTTTCTCTCGGAGTTAAAAACCCAGCGCTGTAAGAGCCTCGGGTCTGAACTCACCAGGAGGAAGTCGGACTCCCCGTCGGGCCGGAAGTACCACTCCACGGTGGCGGAGCCCTCCACCTCGCTGCGCCTCTTGCAGGAGATGCAGCCGATCTTGAAGCCTTTTCCCGCCACGGCCTCGGTGTCGGAGTCCACCTCTGCGCAGGCGCCGTCGCACCGCGGCGCTGCTTCCACAGCGGGGCGTTAACATGGTGCCAAACGCATCAAAAACCAAGTAACTCATCTGGTTTCTGGCACAAACATCTCAGTACGCCAGAAATAAGACGAAACTGACTTAGAAGTAACTTTTCAGTAACATACAGCAGCTTGTTTGAAGTCAATAATTCATCAATATTGATGAAAAAAGTTCTAGTTCCACTGTTAATAATTCATTTATAACATGGGAAAAATATATTGTTATATGTGAAATAATCTGCCAATGGAAGCAATAAATGTTTATCAATATTTATTTTTGGCCATTTTTAAAATAGACTTTAATCAAACACAGATCAAAAATAAAGAAAAAAACAACACCAACTAAAACCAACCAATCACAGCCGGAGGCGGGTCTTAGCGCTGTCAATCACCAGCCCTGCTCTCTGCTAAGCTGCAGCTAGCATAACCAAAATACTTAGCATCCCAGTCCACACTACTCCAGTAGATGACGGTTATGCCAACCGCCTTAAAAAGGAGGAGAAGACACTAGCATAGCCTCTGAGGAATGCTAGGCTAGTTAGCATAGCCACCGATGAAGCGGATCAGCGGTTTTCCTGTAACTGTAAGTTGTTTCTCTGCCATTAGCACATTTAGCAGTAAAATAGGTTGATTGACAGCACTAACTCCCGCCTCCTGGCTCTGATTGGTTGGTTTTGGTCCATTTCCCCAGAGCTGGAGGAGGGAGAGAGGAGATCGATGTTTTCACAGNTTATCTGTCTCATAACAAACTGGCAGTTTGAACAAACATGTAAAAGACATTTTTTATAAAAGTTACATAATGCAGGTTTAAGGAATCACTGACTTAAAACAAGCTAATGTTTCTTGCCAAAAACTCATTTAAAAGTTCTTTTTGTCTCATTTCAAGCATATTGGCATATTTAGTGTGAATATTAATGTTTCGTGTTTTTGCAGTGCAGCGGGACTCACCAAACAGGCCGCAGAGCAGAGCGATGAGCAGCAGGGGGGGCACGGCCGCCATGATGTTAGCTCCCTGCACCTTCTACCTGAATCTACCTGGATCTCCTGATCGCTGTTTGGTTTAAAGGACGGAGCTCGTCCGGTGAATGCGGAGGAAAGTGCAAACTGGAGAAACGTTTGAATCCTGGCAGCGTCTCTGCTCTTTGGCTCCAATCTGCAACAGCTTCCCGTCGGTTGCTGGGTTTCTACCTAAAAATTATTGCTGCAGCCTCACAGTGTCCTTCCTGAGCTGTGCGCTTTGGTCCCGAGGTCTAGAGGGTCATCAGAGCCAAACAATAATAACTTCACAATGAGAAATGCGCCTTGAAATGTGCAAACTGCCTCAGCTACCGACTGTCCTCACATCCCGGTGCATGAACGGCTCATGTGAAGGCTGATGCTACGGGAGTTAAATCCAGACCGCAGGGAGGTGAGATGGGAAGAAAGGCTGCCGGGCTGAATCATGGGCCTCCGTTCTGTCCTGCGGAGCCCCAAAACGCGGCGTGCTCCCCGGCCGGACCTATCTGCTGACCCCCGGCTCCTGGACGCGCTGGTTCCGCCGCGCTGGCATCGCAGGCGGCCGCGGCAGGAAAGGCTCTCTCTCTCGGCCCGGAGAGCGGCTTCTGGTCTCTGACGCCACAGCGGCTCCTGTTGTCACGCAGGATGCAGCAGATGCACTGCGGTAAAATAAAGAAATAATAAAAGAAAAGACAGAGACGCGCCGCCGCGCGCGTCAGCAAGGTGATGAGGAATGAGCGCGCGCAGTGGATTTTGAGCTCAGGTGTGATCAGGCCTCCACGAGGCTCCCACGGACGCGTTTCCACGGAGTTAATGGGACAATAACGACCTCACAGCTGTGACAGAGATCGGCCGTGTTCGTGTTTTCGAAGATGAAGTTGGCGTCCGACTCGTAGAATTGTTAAAGGGCGATTCCGCCTAATTTTTCTCTCCCTTTGCCATCTTTAATGTGCTCTGGTTGGAAAACACTTAGACTCCTCAAACCCGGACAGGATTACTCCACACTATTAGAAATACATTTTAAACCCACTTTGGGATTTGGACAATCTCTATTTTTTGAGAAAGTTAAATAAAGGACTATTTCAGCACTTTCACCATATTTCAACTGTTCTAGCTGAAAAACTACAGTATTTTGACTCAGTTTCATAGACACATCATCCATTAAAAAGCAAGAATGGCACTGGGATAAATACAAAGGGGAAAAATGTTTTTAAAATTAGACAGATTAAAAGAAATGTGCAGCTGAGTCGCCACCATACCCTCTAGTCTTTTTTTTAAAGTATTTTGAAATTTACTTTTCAGTGTTTAAATACATGTTTCACAAATCACAAACTGGGTTTTGAACGTTCTGCTAGTAGTGTAGAATATTCTAGTTCAGGTTTGAAGAGTTTAGGTGTTGTAGTTTTTAAACCAGAGGACATTAAAGATGCTCAAGGTAAAGGAAAATTAAGCGGAATCGCCCTTTAGCTATCAATCGGAAGCCAACTTTAGCCTCGTCTCTATTATTGGGTTCACTTCACTGTGAATTTTGATATTAAAATATGCAGAAACACTGAAACAAATAACAAAAACAAACCATCACTCTGTTTCTGTCTGCTTTATAAAGGATTTAAGTTTTTAACGCAGCTGCATTTTACACAACTTCTATAATTTTTTCGAAAATCTGTGTATCTGTGTGTGTGTGTGTGTGTGTGTAGTTATCAGACAGCACAGTCTGTTCTTTGTCTGTATCTCTGGGATTTTTTCATTCTGGGATTCTGAGAGTTTCCAGGAATTATCCACAGCTGCATCGCTTCCTGTTATTTTCCTCATCTGAATTTGTCTGTGACAAAAACATGATTATTAACATTTAGCATATTCCTCTGCAACAATCAGTGCAAAATAAAACCACAAGAAAAAGAGAAAAACAAAGCTATTTCAGCTTCAGAAGTTTGTAAAGTTACATAAAAAATATCAATAATTTGGTTTATTTATAGTTTCATTAGAAAACGTGTGTTCATTTGCAAAGTAATTTTCACCATGCCATTTTCACCATGACATTTTCACCATGTCATTCCTACGTTTACAACTGTTTGAGTTTCAAACTAAATATTTTATTCACCAGCTAGATATTTAATTTAAAACCTAAATATTTAAGATTTGAATTAAATATTTAGTAAGGAAGCTAAACATTTAGTTTGCAAAATAACTATTTTATTTAGAGATAAATATTTAGTTTGAAAAAGAAATGCTTAGCTCCAAGCTAAATATCTATTTTCCAAACTAAACATTTAGTTTTCAAACTAAGTATTTATTTTCCATAGTAAATATTTAGTTCAGACTTAAATTATCTTTATACAGAAATAGCAAACAATTGCTAGTTAGCTTGCAAACTTAACAACAAATTAGATATTTAGGTGGATCACTAAATATTTATCTCATAATTGCTAACTATGTACAATATCTATATTTACAAAATATAATTAGCAAGATGAATATTTATGTCTGAGCTCAACATTTAGTTTTGAAAATAAATAGTTTGAAATTCAAATGTTTACTTTGGATAATATTTAGTTTATGCCTACCTCGAAGTTTTATGCGTTTTTCCTCAGAAAATCAGTGCACTTGTGTTTTTGTCCTCATTTCAGAAAGTAAAACTAATTTATTATATTCATTACACAAATATTTCAAACCTTTATTTCTTGTAGTTTTGATGTTTCTGACTCATAAATAATAAAACCCCAAAATTCAGCATCTCAGAACATCAGAGTATTACATTAATAAAAAATGATATTTTAAACAGGAAGTCAGGCAAATAGGTAAAATATTCAGTAGATGTCTCAGCCTCTCCTAGTGAAGCAGTTTGACGCCCCGACGTGTTTTCGGCTGTAATGAGGTCAGTTTCTCTCACTCCGCTTTGAGTATCAGGAAGCTGCTTCAGCTCAGAATGGACCGTTATGTTGCGTTCACGTGATCCCGGGATTTCTAATATCACCTTGAATTAAACGTTTAAAATGGAGCACTGCGGTCGCTCTGGATGACAATTACGGTAGATTTGTTTAGGATTATCTTTAGACATTTTAATTCACTAAATTAAAACATATCACAGCTTGTTAGCTTTATACGCCAAGTTTGATTAAAAAGAAACTACGTTTTAGATATGTTTGAATGATGTAATCATTAACTGTGCTACATATTTTAATTGTCAACGTGCAGCAACATTTTAACATTAACTTATCAAATCCAACTGTCAACTATCCGAGTTGTTCTTGTTCTAATCTAACAAGTGAACGGAGGACATTTGAATCGTAATTCTCTATTCCCCAGTAACACTGAACGCAGCATCAGCTTCTGCAGGACTAGCTTGGTGTATTTTGTCCTAAGCAGGCGGCGGTAGTTGACACCTGGAACATAAAGAGTAATGTGAGAAATGGCGATGTTGTTTTGGGAATAATCGAGAATACCGTCAACAACCGTAAAGCGGAGAAACCATCAAAGGTAACAAGACTAACGGAGCTGGCAGCTAGCGGCTAAAGGGTTAGCATAAATCAGGAAGTGGGAACGAATGGCTGAAGCGGAACCAGGCTGTAAATAACAATAAAGTAAATCATTAAACTTCCAAAGACTCTCAGAGACCGAACAGGTGATCTGCTATAACCCGAACCTTCAGTTGGAAATCATATTATCGGCCCTGTTCGGTGTTGAAGCAGCTCTGATGCTACGTAACTGTTGAAATGAGGTTAATTTACATATTTAACTCAGCGTTGTTAAACACAATCCACTTCCGGGTCCACCTGCAGGTAAAACCTCTTCCAGCAACAGGTGAGGTTCTGTCTGGCCTCATCACCTGAGGAGCTCTGGTCTGTGTACAGACATTTGTTCCTGCTCAGCTGTCATTTCAGATTGTGATCCAGACTTTGACTAGGCCACAGCAGCACCTTGTTTTATTTCTTTGTAAGCCGTTTTGTTGTATATCTGCTGCTGCTTCGGCTGTGAAATATTCTAGCAAGTTTTGGTTTACATTTTTATTATCGTAAACTTTTATATTTTTAATTATCTTCATTTTTTTTTAAATATTTTATCTTGGGAATAATCTTTTGTTTAATGTTTGTAAGTTTTCTGTTACATTTTTATTGTTCCAGTTTTTAATTGTTTTTATTGAATTTAAAAACCCCATTAATTTTAATTAAAAAATATACGTATGTTTTTGGAATAATTTATTTTAAATACTTTCATTGTATCTTAATTTAACTTATATTTGTTTGTTTCGTTTTTTAAATGTATTTTTACAGATAAAATTAATTTAAATTTTTGGAATAATTTTCCTTCATTTAAAATATATTGAGAGTAATCTTTTGAATGTTTTGATTTATTTATTTTTTATTTTTTTAAATGTATTTTCTTTTACATCATTTGTTTAGTTTATTCTTTGAATTTTAATGTATTTTAATTTTTTTAAATAAAAAACTTTATCTTAAAATTTTACAATGTCTTGGGACTAATGGACTTCAGATGGCTGCAGATGCCCTTTGACCTTTTGTAGATGACTGATGTCTTTCCATCTTGACATTGTGTTAACACCTCGATACTCTGGACCACAAAACTTTCAAAACTCTTGATTAATTATTCCCATAAATATTGATATGTTAAAATAAAAGCAACCAGAGTAAAACCTAAAATCAGACATGAGAATGAAAGCATTCCTTGGTTCTGCATGAACCTGTAATTGAAGGTAGATAATTCAGATCGATATCAGACAGATATATCTGCTTCTTGTTTGTAGTTTTTCCGTCATCATGGACCCGACTTGCTGCGATGCCGTGGCTCCGCCCTCTCTGACCGTCCAGGTGTGTTTTCCCGGCGTCCGTGCTGCCGTTCTGGACAACCTGAACCGGCAGCGTGAGGAAGGCCGACTGTGTGACCTTTCCATCCAGGTTCAAGGTCAGGTGTTCAGGGCCCATCGCTGCGTCCTCGCTGCATCCTCGCCTTACTTCCACGACCAGGTGGGTTCCTTCGTGTTTGCCGACTCTTTTCTCACCTGAGTGTGAAAAGACACCCAGGTGTTAACTGTTATAGATTTATTAAATTAAAATGAGTTCCAGTTGATTAATAACTTTCACTCAGTCTTTTACTGTTGTAGTTTGGCCTCCATCCAGCAGAGGGAGCTGCTGGTCATCCTTAAGGGAGCTAGATGATACAATAACAAAAATTTCCAGAACAGGAAAGAAAAACCAACAGTTTGATGTGGGATGCAAAAGGTTTCTGCCAAAAAACTCAGAAATTTTGAGATTAATCTAAAAAAATCTTCTAAAAAAACTTGAAAATTGTTTTCAAGCGTCAAAATTTTTGACTCTTTAACTTGAAAATTTCCAGGTTTACTTTTTCAAGAAAATTTCTTAGATTAACCTAAAAATTTTTTATTACTTTTTAGCAAAAATTTTAGCAAAATTTTGACTTTTCAAACTCATAAATGTTCTTGTTTTTCTAGTAATTAAAAAAAAAAATTAATTTCAAAACTTGTGAGTTTTTTAGTGGACATTTATTCCTCCTTTTCTACGTCCAATGGCCTTAATATGCTGTTGTAATAACGTAATAACAGAAACATAAAAAAATTATAACATGACGGAAAATGACATGCTGGTTGGTATTGAGGTATGTGATGAATTAATGCACTTCATGGAGAAAAGAGCATTTAGAGACTGTATGAGTATTTCTCTATTCATGAGCAGTTAGGTGTTTCACTTTTTATTCTTTCTATCTTTTGTCTTTTTATTCAGCAACCCCAGAAGTTCATCTTCTGCTGTGTTTTATAAATATATCAAAGTGTAATAATGTCGGAAAACCACAATTTTTGTTTTATTTATGGAGTATTTAATACAGCAGACACAAAATGATGTTTTTTTTACTTATATTCTGAAAAATGTTGTCCTTATTGATTAATAGTTACTTGATCAACTTTAGATTAATCATTAATCGTTGACTTGTCAGGGATTCTCCCGGAAAACTGGATGATCTTGGTGGTTTTTGAGTTAAAGAAGGAATTTTGAAAATATCACAGTTATGTGTTATTAGAAGACATGGTTAACAATACCAAACTTCAGGTGAAAAAGGAAAACATAAAAACAAAAACTAAAATATGAAACAAAACTTAGCCTGTGCACACGTAGAGCTTGGTGGCCCGCCAGGCTTACGATGCCCTGGGGGAACCCTGCTGTGATGATCTGTTCTTTGACCAGGTGTTTTTCTCTCAGGTGTTACTGAAGAACGTAACGACCGTGTCGCTTCCCTCCGTCTTGGACCCGGTCGCCTTCCAGAGTGTCCTGAGTTCTGCCTACACCGGCCAGCTGAGCATCATCCACGACGACATCGTCAACTACGTCACCGTGGCCAGCTTCCTCCAGATGTGGCACATCGTCGACAAATGTACCGAGATCCTGAAGCGGCCGCGTCCGTCGGCGGAGCCTGGCGCCGCAGCCGGGTCGGCGTCCCGCCAGCAGTCGCCCAGCAGCACTGAGTGCCTGTACGCCGAGCGAGAAGGCCGCCGCAGGGACAGGAAGCCGGACGCGCTGCCGCCGCTGGCAACGTGGCGGCGGCCGCAGCAGGAGGCGAGGTGGACCCGGCCGCGGCCATCCTCCGAGCAGAACCCGGCCGACTCCCAGCTGGACGGACTCCCAAGTTACCCGGACAGAGAGCCGCCCGGCTGCCAGGAGGAATGGATCACGAGCCCGGCCAAACCGGGCCCGTCGGGCCACGACGGACCGGGCCAGAGCGGCCGGTACCTGGGCATGGTTCCGGCTGCCGAGGCGCCAAAGCAGAAGGTCCGGTTCCAGCAGCGCGGAGAGGAGACCCAGGAGAAGAGGAGGAAAGCCATGAGAGAAACGGAGGCTGATGAAGGAGTCGGGGAGGAAGAGGAGGAGGCGAAGGACGGCTTCACCCAGATCGGTAGGAACCAGAGGGAGAACGGAAAACTGCACAGGTCAATCCGGACCGCCATGATAGAGAAAACTAAAGAGGAATGCATTCCTGCCACAAACTCAGAAATTTTTGATTAATCTCTGAAATTTTCTAGAAAAGACAAGAAACTTTTTGAGTTTGAAAAAAAAAAATGGCAAAATCTCAGAAATTTTCTAGAAGAAAACTGAAACATTTCTGGTCCGAGTTGAAAATTAGCAAGAAAAAACTCTTTAATTTCTGAGATTAAATTGATCTCCTCCCCACTCAGCTGCTCAGAGCGACGCTGGTGAAAATGTTGTTAATAGAGGACCCAGGATGGGCTGACTTCCTGGAGGCGGAGCTTCAGAAAGAGCAGGAGCTTCTTAAAGAGACAGCGGCCCAATTTCAAGGAGTTAAATTAGGAAGTCAAATTTCTTTTAAGTTATATTTGATATGTACAGCATTTTGATAACAACTGAAGGTAACATAGTTACTTCAATGGCACCATGTGCCTGGAAAACACAAAATACCTTTAAAGGTCAAAGTTCAGCTCTGAGCGTCTTCTTGGCTGCATTTTGAGGCGTTTTCCTATTTTTCCTGCAGATCTTCGGGTTCCAGGCGGCGCTGAGGATGGCGGGCGTTCTGCTGGGAGGCCGACTCTGGATCTGTTGAAGGACAGACTCCAGAGAGACGACCCGTCCTCTCAGGTCCACGACGTCCCCGCTGGTGGACCGGGCGCTCCGGGTCCGCCGTGCGGCTCCTGGCCCGACGAAGAGGAGGAAGATGATGGAGACGTAGACTTGGAGTGCTTCGGCTCGTTCGATGAGATCGAGGACGGGACGGGACACGTCTCCCAGCGTCCTCTGCTGTCCCCAGACTTCAGCATGGCGGATGGGAACTGGCCGTCGTCCTCCGCCGCGTTTCCTCCCCCGCCTCCCTCCCCGCCGACGCCATCCTCCTCATCCTCGGCGTCCGGCGCCGGCGGCTACGCGGGGAAGGTCCACCTGTGCCACTGCGGGAAGGCGTACACGCTGAAGAGCATGCGGGACCGCCACGTGAAGATGCAGCACCTCAACCTGCGGCCGTTCGGCTGCCCCGTCTGCACCAAGTCATTCAAGATGAAGCACCACCTGACCAAGCACCTGAAGACCCACGGCGGCCTGCGGCCCTACGAGTGCAGCCTCTGTGGGAAGAAGGTGGTGTGGAGGGACAGCTTCCTGCGCCACCAGGCGCGGTGCCAGAGGCTGGCCTCTGCGGGCGGCGGCGGCGCTACGGCGACGGCGGCGGAGCTGGAAGACAGATATGGGTTGGGGTTCGATGACGGGGAAGTGTTCGTGGCGGCGGGACAGGTGAAGGTGGAGGACGATGGGATGGGCGGACTGCTGGGCGACGTTCCCGGGATCCTGGGAGCGCCGCCTCAGGATCTGGGCTCTGTTGGTCATGTCTTCAAGGAGGAAGCAGCCGAGCGATTCAGTGAGACCTAAAAGTCCTCCAGGAGTCCAGGCTGCAGGAATCCTGAGCTCTGCTGCCAATTTCCTCTTTGGAAATTAAGTTAATTTGCTTTTTGCACATAAGTTATTAATTTGAACTGAAATAAATGTATTAAAATGTTTTTCTGTCAGTTTTTGTCTGTGACGTATTTAATCCTTTAATCCTAGGGTCTTCAAGAGACGTCCAAACTGATGGAACAAGGACCAACTACACATATTTAAAAATTACATATATAAATACATATTTATGTGTGTACATATACTCAAAAGTAAATGGTGTATTTGTTTATCTTTACTTTTTCCAGTATATACTGGAGAAATATATTCGCATTGAAATTAAATCTGAGCCAAACATTTAATTAAGATCTGTTGGCATAAATTAAAAATAAATAAAAATGTATTTTAGACAACTTTATTGTACATTTTTAAGAAGCATTTTATGAATAATCATATAGCATTTAAATATGGATAAGAAATCTATAGAGTGACATGTTTTAATAAATTAATGATGCATTTAAATAATATATTGTTTGGCACTCTTCAGCCTCCATAGGAGCCAGGACTGGAGCAGCAGTTTAGTCAAATCAAATCAAATCAAATTTTATTTGTATAGCACATTTCAGCAGCAAGGCATTTCAAGGTGCTTTACATAATTAAAAACAAATAAAAACAGCATGTGACATTGAATAAACAGTAAGAAAGAGAAGGAGATTTTGGAAAAATTACTTTTGTTACGGAATTTAATCTCCTGTCGTCGCCGGACTCCGCCGTCCGTTTAACACGAGTATTATCCAGGCCCCGTCGCCTAACAGGACAAGGTCTCCAACCTTGCAGCACCAGGCTCCGTCCACCTATCACACGAATTTTTGCGCCAGGACTTCGCCGTCCTACACGGATTTTTGTGGACTATTTTTACCTGTTAGAGTCTAGAATTTACAGGGGTAAACTTTGAAAATTTTAATTGTTCTGAGGACCAGCCAGTTTATCCCTAATATATTTTAGGGATAAAAACTAAAACAGTATTAGAGATAAACTGGCTTGTTCTATGTAAACTTAAAAAAAAAGATATTTTCTTCAGTCATACACTATAAAACATAAATCAAAAATTTTACTGTTTCTTCAAATTATTCTAAAACTGTACTATGGATAAAACAAATGGTGCTATCGACATGAGTTTTTAGAAGTTGAGTTGTATGGGGTTCTGTTTGGACTGGAAACTGGCAACCCTGTCGAACGGCGCCATGTTTGTTTTTTTATGAGCTTGAGGCGCATGCGCTATACAGGGTAGCAATATGGCGCAGTTTTGACGTGAGCGGTTGAAATGAGAGGCACTTGGCCACAGAGACATGAAACCAGCATCCTGGAACTCGGATTTGGGAATGGTCTTTCCTCCCAAGACCCCCAATCTGCGTTGACTGTCATCTTAAATGACTGAGAACATTTGCGGATCTACCTGAAATCATCGCCGCGTTGATGCGGCTTAGTAACCTGACGTCGCCATGTTTGAAGTCGCTGCGTCTGTTATTCGGTAAGTTATTTTTCGGAAACCTTTTTTTTTTTTTTTGTCCTTGATAAAGTTATCGAAGCCATTTCTGTGTCTAAACAGAGCAGCTGCCTGAGGACGGACCGACCATGGCGTCTCAGCAGTGGTTTGTTTGGCTGCTGGCATCACTGAAATATGAGGAGAACAAAATGGCGTCCTGAGCTGCCAGCAGATGGATTATGGACATACTAAAGAGACGCAGTGAAGCTGAGGATGTCTACAAGCTGCCTGGACATTCGCCCGACCCATCAACGGTTGGACAGGTCAAACAACTGTTCGATGGCGGGTCCAGAAATCTCAAGGTACTGTGGGTTTTGCTATGCTAACGCTGTTGTTGAAGGCCTTAGCTAGGCATCTTGGTTTGGTTTGACTCTGCTGAGAGTTTGAGCTGATCAGGAATCTAATGTTGAAAATCCAACTGACTAAGTTTTTTTGTGCTGTTGTGACCTGTAGGTGTAATTAGCATGTTGGGATCTGAAGTTCATGGTTGAAAGTCAGTTACGGAAAAGAAAGATGGCTGCCAAGGATTTGGCAAATACAGTTTAGTGGTAAGCTTATGCTTTGTAAGTAAACCTTTAACATATTTACACATCATCAGTGATGGTTTAATGTGGCTATGTTGACATCACTAAAGCTGTATTAAGATATTTATCTCTTTGATTATTTTTTAAAAATGTTTTTGGGTGAAAATAAGATCTTTCATTTACAATTAAGCATGCATACCTTTTTTATTTTGTATCTACTTAATATTTAGTTTGAAATTTAAAATATTTCAAAGGCAGGGTTCATACTTTAATAATTAAATATCTCAATTTTATTTGCTTTCAGCAATGTAAATTTAAACGTGAAAACCAATTTATTTTTGCGCCAAAACAATGTGCGGCCTTGTGCAATTTAATTTCTTCTGGATGAACAGTTGGGTGATGGCAGCATCATGTCAGCTAATGTCCACTTATAGGAAGGAACCACAGCCAATTCGAACGCAAGACCAGGTGTAGCTTCTACAGACAGAAAAATAACAGAGAAAACAAAAACTTAACAGTTCCTACCAATACTATCCATTCATATAGTAGAAGGGCTCTTTTACTCACAGTCCTTAAATGTAATTCAAATTAAAATCTGTCTGTAAGGAAAGGAACAGGAAGAAACCCACAGAACCAAGCTGATTGAAGGCAGCCATTTTACATCAGTTAATACTGTCAGGTCTTCCTCTTCCATCACTGGTCTAACACCAGAGCGCCACCTTCAGGCCTCTCTCCAGATCAGCTAAGCTGTTTCTGGTTTGTCCCCTCTGGGCTGCCACCTTATCGTGGTGGGGGGGTTTGTGTGTCCCAGAGATCCGAGGAGCCATCGGAGGCTTCATGCCTCTGGTTCGGTTGGTCTGCTGGAGAAACGGCTCCTATAGGGATCAGACCAAGAACAGCCCAGACTAGAGCTAGAGATATAGATATAGATACACTAAGGAAACCTGCTGACTTTAACCATTCTCTCCTCCTGACAGCAGGGTGTCAAAATGAAGAGGAAAAATTCCCCTTTAACTGGAAGAAACTGTAATAAAACACTTAATATGTTCCAATGAGTTTGATGTAAGGTATATTAACTTTACATTTGTTACAAAAAAATCTCTGGGGCCCTCAGAACCTCATTAACCCCTTAAAGGCTGAGTTGTAGTTGTACTTCTGACGGTTCCCAGCTGAGCGAGCGGTGAGGCATTTCTACTCGATGCGCAGATTGCTGCGGTATTCTCCTGAGACGGTGGACGACATTACAATCAGAAAGCTGGTGAAAATGGGGAGAAACGCTTGACGCCATGTTTCAAAAATGGAGACGGAGACCTCAAATCGTAGCAGTGTCAGGTGTAGTGGCGCTTCTGGTGTCACTGCCACAGCGTGAGAATGAAGTTTTATAGAGTAAATGAAATTATTAACACATAGACGTACAACCTCCACCGATTTGGTGTAGATTTGTTGTGCTCTCAGTTCAGAGATAAATTTTTAACAGAGAAGGTCTTGATGTGGGTGACGCATCGCTGTGATGACGCCGAGCTCTGGTGGCGTTGGCAGATGGTCGGCCTCCAGAGCGTTTCACAGCAACCTGTGGGAGCTTTTATGGAACAATGGGATTCTTTGTCAATGAGAAATGCTCATAATGAGTCTCTTCAACAATACTTCATGTTTATGTTCGTATCAAAATGCTGTTGGTGCTCAAATCTCTGTAAATTAATGAGATAATGAAGTAGTTGACCAAGTGATGTAACTAAAACTACAAATAATTTGTGTTTATTGTTCTCAGCAACCAAAAGGGGGGAAGTTAGTTACTCTTCTTCCATGTTTTCTAAGCATACTTTAAACTAGCTAAACAGCTAGCTAGATGGTTGGAAGGCAAGCTAGACAGATGGCTAGCTTGTCAACTAGCAAGCTGTCTAACTAGCAAACACGTCAATAACACAATTTTCTGTTGAAGATTTTCTTTGTACAAATAAGTTTGGTACAAAAGTTACTTTTAGTGTCTTTGACCATCAAAACCATCCAACAAGCCAAATGACCAAATGCTCTCTAACCAGCTAACCTGCAAGAGGTTCAACCAAAAGGCCAGCTAGCCAAAACGCTGCCCAGACACCAAATCAACTAGTTATCTAACAATGTAGTCTCTATGGTTGTAATTTATACATTAAATTGTAATTGGCATTTAGTTTGTATTTATATCATTTTTAGGACTTTGTGTTTCTTACATTCATTTATGAATAAACCCCAAAACACATTAGATAGATTCCACACATGCTGATGTTTTTACGCCTTTATTCTTGTTAATATTGATGATTTTCTGCTTTTAGTGAATGAAAACATGACATTTAAGATTAGAACATCACATCAGACCAATAAAAATACTTTTAATACAGAAATGTGGTTTTAATGAAGAATGTTTAGCACCTGCTGACAGATGAGCCTCATCAGAATATTCTGATTTACTGAGATGCAAGTCAATATTCCTGACCTTAACCACCGCAGACATCGGTCTGTCGAAGGTTGGTGTAACCCCATGAAAGGTCCTGATATGCTCTATGATCCAGAAAACACACGCACTGAGTTTCTGTTTTTAATCTGATTTGGTTTGGATATTTCTTTTTCTATCTGCAGGTGTTGCACTCTGCCTCTCCTCCATATGTCTTTGTGACATAATCTAGTTAACTTTTTTCACATAATTTAAGGATAATTGACCAGCAGTGAGAAAAACTATGTATGCAACAAACAGGCTGGTTGGTGTGAAGCCACATTTACTGACCGTTAAAGACGAGACTGAACGAGTTTCTGCTACGATGCACAGCTGTTTCACATAAACATCAGGGAGGATAAATGGATATTTACAGTGTTTTTTCTGTTAGAACAAACTTATGAAAACAAATGAGAAATTATTTAGCACTTGAACCCAACATGCTGCCCTACAGTTCTGATCTCCTCACTCCGTCTAAAACCTCTGATTCACTTACGGTTTAACCATCAGCTCAGACGACACGTCTGCCATCTTCTCCTTAAAGCCTTCATTAGGATGCACAGATATCATGAGATTAGGAGTTAGTACAGTGCAGTGAAAAGGGCCATGTAACATTTAGCATCTTACAGTACCTCAAACATGAAGCTGCATCAAATCTTACCAGAACAGACCTATTTGATATTTAAATTGGCGTTTGAAGAGAGATGAAGTTCTGATTAAAACTAAACATCAGCGACAGCAACGACACGTCACTCAGGCAGGAAACCGAGACAGAACGAACCCGACAGCAGACGGAAAGCAGGAAGGTTCAGAAACATTCAAACATTCTTTAGAAGCAACAAAGTCAAACTTTACTTTTCTCCAGATTTTACAAAAATCTGTCTCAGTCTGGAGAAGCGTTGCGTTAGTCGGTTAACATTTGTTGAGGTTGTGGGTCTGACTCCTGGGGATCCGCCTCTCCTTCCTGGTGGTGTTCTGGTCCCGTTGGATCTAAGCGGTGGAGGTCGGCGGAGAGCTTAGAAGATGGTGCTCCAGCGTTTTGGGGGTGGACGGGACTTGGTTTCTCCCTGGACAGACGAAGAGAGGAAGGTTAAAAACAGTCATTCTCTCCAGAAAGACCGGGTGTCAGAAGCTGTTTGAAAACGGATGAATGATGGATATTTGCATCTACAGTCATGGGGATGAGAAAGTCCACAATCTTTCCAAAATCACCAATTTTTATCAACAAATGTTGCATTTCAGTCAGGTTGAGATCTGGACTTTGAGTAGACCATTGACAGCCCGCTGTGTTTGGGATTATTGTCCTGCTGATGACCCAGTTTGGACCCAACTTTGGCCAATCAGTGGCTGCAGAACAAGTTAATGGATGACGTCTGAAGGCTTCTGACGTTTGTTGAACAGCATCATTTTTTTAGGGACATCATAATAATAATAACCTTGATTTAACTAGGCTTGTCCCATTGTCCCCTTTTCCATTTGTGTAGAAAGCCCGGTTTGTTTGGTGAGGTGCGAATGCGTAATGGAACCAAAAACAAACTCTGGTCTGCCTACAAACCTTGGTCAGGGTTTGGTTGAAGTGAACTCTGATGCGGTTCCAATCCATATGTGAACGCCAAGTGGTCTAAAGCAGAAAATTGGACTACAGTGCAGGGCATTCTGGGTAAATGCAACCCAAACGTGCTAGCCTAGCGCTAGCGAGAGAAATGGCTCGTGGTCTTTAGCCAAAGACTAAAGAGAAATCTGCTAAAATTTGACGCCTCCATTTTAGTTTCCATTTTGTGAAGAAGGAAGTTGTGCTCAGTGTCTCCAGATGTTTTTGTTGTTTCCTTCAGAGGTTCGTGATGCAGCGCCCCTACAGGTCAGGAGGGGAACAGGTTGAAAAATGTTGCACCTTTGGTCTAAAATCGAACAGTTAGGAAAATACCTGTAACTATTTTCTCTGAACCTTAAACCCAACTGTACCATCAACAGGTTAGACCTACTGCAACTTCATATTTATTTTTCTTTGTCCAGAAAAATAAATATGGACATCACCTGGATGTGCTCCACATCATCAGGCCTCAATGACTCTGCAGCCTTCAGATGCCTTCTTGATCCAACTCACCTGAACCAAAAGGTGAAAGTTCCTCAGAGCGCTGATGATCTACTTTTTGATTCAGGTCTGTTGAAGCAGAGAAACGTGGAAAGTTTCAGGTCTGGAGTTTGACACCTGTGTTCTTCCTGTCCTGGAAAACCATCATTCCTCCACCACCGTGCTTCTCACTTGGTCTGCTGTGTTTGGGTTTCCTTCATTTTGGTCCATTGTCTCCTCTCTGGCCTCATCTGGCCCGAGGACCTTGTCCCAGAAGTCTCGTCGCTGCTAACCTCAATCCGGCAGCCATCTTGTTTCCTTCCTCCATGCTGGATCAGTGTCCTGACCGTTAAGCAGCTAACGAGGCCTGTGGAGTCTCTCTGAGCTTCATGCTGAGATGCTTACCTCTTGGAATATTTGTTTTATGTAAATTTTTTAAAATAATTTTTTTCCCATTTTAATTTTTTTTCCAATTATTAAACTTTTTTTTAATTTATATTTTTAATTTTTTACATTTTAAAAGTGTTTTTTCTTCAACTATTTTGTATGTTTAAAGATATTGTTGGAATAATCTTCCTCTCTGGAGAGCGATGGACAGTGGTTTGGAGATGACCTCTGAACTTTCCCAGATGGTTTTCCACCCTGGCGTTGTCGGCACAAACCGACACGCCGCATCCAAACCGCTTAATCCAACCCTAAGAGGAAGGGTGTACTTACTTTACTGTTGCAAACATTTGTGTTTTGTTTACTTCTAGTAGGATTGGAAGATCTTTAGAACCTTCTGAATGAAACGGGGTGTACTTTCTTTTCCCATGGCTGCGTGACGTTTCAGCATAAAATGATGCTGCAGCTTTGCAGCTTGTTAGGTGATGATGATGATGAGGCAGATGTAAAGCTGATGGATTTAGCTGCATGGCTGAGCTGCTGGTGAAGCTACTCACTGATCTCGGAGGAGAGCGTCACTGATGCGTTTGCGTGAACACAGACAGGAAAACGTGCTTTTGAAGCCCAGACTCACAGGGAGAAAACAGAAACTTTAAAGGAGACAAACATGCAGGCAGCTCACCAGGTTGAAGATCCTGGACAGCGTGCTTTGTTCTCTGCGTCTCCTGACCGGCGACTTCGTGCTCTCAGTTCGCGACGCAGAGGCCTGGAAAAAGACCCTCAGTGAGCTGAAAGCTCAGCCTGATGTATTCATCCATTTTACTGACTTATCGCATGAACAAACTCATTCAGGTGTGATTTTTAATACAGCTTCTGATTCAGTAGAAACAGAAATTTTCTGGACATTAGTGGAAAATCTACAAAGTTTTGTAAAGGAAAAGCAGCTAATGCTAATCTGCTAATCTCTGTGGGAACAAAGATCATCCCAGCAGCTGCTGCTGGACCAAAACCATCAGCAGGTTCTCGGTTTGTTCGTTCTCCACACCAAACACATGCATGAAGTCTCACATGTTTCAGTTACAAGGACGACTTTGTGTGTTTTAAAGAAACGGTTTGTGTTATTGACTGAGTTTAAAATGAGATTCAAAACTTGTTCAATTGAGTTTCTTGTTTTGACACAAGTTTTATATCTAATAAGAAGCTTTCTCGTTTCAGACAAAAACTGAGATGAACTTTATATCTTATGACAAGTTTTTTCATTTAAACGAGATGCTGTTCCTGAATTTATTTCCAATATCTGGCAGTTCAACATTTCTGTAGATTTGCCAGGCCTGAGCTGAACTTTCTGACTATATTTAATGAATTGCAGAAAATAACATCCACTGCTCATTGGTACCAAGTTTCCTCTGAGGACAGGAAGTGTGAGGATGTAAATGTTTAATATTTTCTAAAGCTGTTTTCTTCATGGCTGCTACGCTGAAAGAAAAATGGCTCATATGTTTGGTGCCTCTGCTGCAGCAATGTTTAAACTTTTACTGCAGCAGAATAACGAGTGGAAGAAGAAAAACAGAAACATTCGTCAGGAGGGAAAGAAACGGGGATGAGAAAGTCCAGAGTTCTGAGAACAACCGTCAAATTGCTCTGAGAGATGAAACGACACAAAGGGAGGGTTGGTGAGTTATTTCTGGCACTAAGGAGGTGGAGGAGTTACACAGAACAAGAAGATGAAGAGGAGGAGGAGGAAGGAGGAGCAGGCCGAGAGCTCCTATAAGAGAAGGTGTTTACCGGGTCATAAATAGCCGAGCGGTTTCAAAGTAATCCAGAAGCAGCGAGTCGCTCTGGATGGAAGCAAACGAGGAGGAGAGAGGATTGTTCTCAAACTGAACAAAACCGTCTGTTAAAACAATCAGTGTGTGAGTGAAGGGGGCGTTTCTGAGTCATGAGGTCCCACTGGGCGCAGGGTATAAAAAGATGGCCGACGTGGGACTGAAAGCAGAAACGGGGACGCGGAGGTTAGCAAGTTCTCCACAGACGGTTTTAATCAGGGGTCACTGCACATGCTCAGTTCGACTGTGTCACGTACCAAACCCAAGACTTCTCTCCACTGGACATGAAAGAGAAACAGACAGTGAGGTCAGAAACAGAACCGGGTCAGAGCAGAACCGCCAACAAATCAAACCGACACTCTCACCAACAACTCGTCACATAAACTGACCAAATGTTATCCCTGATGTTTGGATCCTACGGCTGCATTCTCACCAGTCCGTTTTCCCAGAAAGTCCGGTCCGGTTGGTGAGGTGTGAACGCTAACCGACCTCTGACCTCTGGTCCTCCAAACCTCGGTCTGGGTTCGGTTGAAGTGAACTCTGGTTCGGTTTGAATGTGAACGCCAAGCGAACTGGAGACCGCTCCAGAAGCAGGAAGTGGACTACAGCGCAGGGCATTCTGGGTAAATACAACCAAAGCTAACGTGCTAGCCTAGCACTAGCAGCAGAAATGGCTCCTGGTCTTTAGCCTAAAGAGAAATCCTCCAACCGCTAAAATCTCCATCTTGTTTCCATGGTGAAGAAGGAAGTTGCTCTCGGTGTCTTCAGAGGTTTTGGTGTCGTTTCCTTCAGTGGTTCTTGGTGCAGCGCCCCCACAGGCCAGGAGGGGAACAGGTTGGTTTGACTCAGAGCCACAGCAGCTGGAGGTGGAGCAGATGTTCTGGTTCCAGTAGAACCGGGTCTACTGGGCTATGAGGAGGAAAACCATGATACTGATTTGCCTGGTCTTATATATGACAGTAAATGTGAATCTTTGGACGATTACTCGACTTCAGCTTAGGCTCAGGCAGTAGTGTAGAAATAAGGAATACTGAATATTGCTTGAACTTGATGTTTTTGATAATTTTTGTGGAAAAATGCAGGGATTTGTTGATTTTGCATGAATTTCCATGATCGTATAATCGCAAAAACCTGGAGGGACCAACGATGACTAAACCCAACAGGTGCCTGACTGCATCCATGTCACCGATATGCTGCTGCTGCCTCTGTTCTTCATTCAGGACTCAGTAATCACCATAAAGGACTTTGAGGAGGCTCCGACTCCTGCAGAGACCACTCCGTTTCTGCTGCCTGGTCTTTAATACTCCACCAGGGGAGATCACACCACTAGAAATAAAACTAAACTTAGCGCTGCAACATGAATGTGATGTTAAGAAACTGAATCTGCTCTGCAACAAATCTAGACAGTAAACTTTGGATTAAAAGGAGTTTAATTGGATTCCTGCTGAGTTTTCAACAGAAGGTATTTGTACTTTATGGAGCTTCAATGAGAGACTCATAAATGTTTAGAGAACATTTTAATCTCCTTTGTGACGCGCTTTCTCTGAAGAACTTTGCGCATTTCACTCTGTGGTGCATTCTTTAAAGCTGCCAGCAGATGGCAGTAAAGCCAGAACTGCTGAGCGTTCTCAATAATCAGAAATCTTTCCTGGATTCAAACTCGTATCATTTTAAAGCATTTCTTTCCTCTAACTTCACCCTGCAGCTGAATGTGGGGAAACAAAAAGTGAGACTCACCGTGGATTTAGGAGGCGGGGAGGAAACCTGCAGGAGAAACACCAAAGCAACAACAACAACAACAGCGTGACTGACTGAACAGGGCAGAGAAAACACAACAACACGCTCTGATGGACGTTTCCTGCAGGTTTTCATTTTTAGTAAGCAGGTGAAAGAATCAAGCAGCTTTGCAATCAGTGCAGGATGTGAAGGAGCTGCTGCTGTCCTGCAGGAAAAAATGCAGGAAATTTCCAAAAATGGAGTTGCTGTTAGGATGCAGATTAAGATGAAACTTTGATGTGAAAGCAGAGAAGTTAAATGAGGAAAGTGTGACTCACAAGGCTCCTGAAGAAATGCACCACGGCGTTTTCATTGGTCCGACGACGGGCAGAGGGCTGCTGGGGCGAGGCGGCCAGGTGACCCCTGAACGAGCCCTGAGCAGGTCGGACGCAAATTACAGAAACATTCAGCAAACAAACAAAGTTCAGAGTTCAAAGTGGAGCGACCAGCATCCTGTAAGAGGTCAGTCAGGCTGAGACAACTGCGTTAATTTAGTCGTATTTACAGAAAACGAGTGATTTAAAAATAAACAGTCTTTAAAAATTATATTTTAATCAGTTTCATGCACACAAATGTAGCCTTGGATTTTTATTAGCTGCATAAATGTTTAAAATCTTAAAATGTATAACATGAAAAAACATACTTTATCTTGAAGTATGTCTATAATTACTAAACTAAGTGCTCCGATCCACAATATGCTGAAAATAAAACCCCTAAAATCAAAATTGCACCAACAGAAAGGAGGAGGAGTACAAAATTAATTTTAATAATTGTCAAACAAGTTCTTTGATTTCCTGAAGTTCTCAAAATATTCCCACAAATCCCAAGACTGGAAAGATTCCTATCATAAAGTTTAGTGGATGGAAGAACTCCAGAGCGTGCAGCTCGCCATGAGGAGGCTGCTGCTCCAGACTCAAAGCTCACCTTGCTCCTCTTCTTCTTCTCTCCTCCAAACAATTTGCTTAGCTGATCCATCAGACCGGGACTCTTCTTCTTCTTTCCAAGCCCGAAGCTGCTCTGCCCTGAGGTGCTCGCTGTAGCCATTATATCTGCCGCGGAGGGTTCTGGTTCTGATCCGCTGCCCACGCTGCCAACACCCAGCTGTGCCGCTCCCTCAGGGTGTGTTCGGCCCGTCTGACGCGGCCGGGGCGGGCCGTCGCTCCGTGTCATCGCCTCGACCCCGGAGCGCCGCGGGGCGGGTGAGGTCGGGCAGGGCGGAGACAGCTGGCCTGGTTCTGGTTCTGGCTCCGGTCCAGACATTCTGTGTCAGTCGCTGCCGCCCTCCACACGGGTCCGGCCATTGTTCCTCACCCCATCTGTCTCACCCCGGCCACAGGGGACAACAAGGGTTATCTCTGAGGCTGAACTCACGGCCCGATGCAAAGGAGCGCCGAGCACAGAGAGGCCATTGTTGGGCCGCCCTCAGACGTCTTGCTAATGCGCCGCGGCTAAATTAGATGGAAAGCCACCCAGATGAAGGCCTGGACCGAAAGCTGCCGATGCGCCGCGGCTAAATTAGAAAGAGAGAAACCCAGACGAAGGCCTGGAAACACAAAGGGCCGAGAGAAAACCTGGTGACCCCAACAAACTTCCAACCAGTCTTTGGTCCTTAGTTTTAATTCATCAAAGGTGGAGGTGGAAATGTTCCAGTGTGAGATGGGACCCAACCATGATTTACCCATCATGCAACGCTCAGTGGAGGCTGCAGCTATGATCTCATCTGCAAACATGAATGGTTCGATTTCTGTTGAGCTAATTAACTTTAGAAAGGATTAGCTGCCGTTAGCTTAGCCACATGCTGCTGTTAAATGCATGTTACTGTTAGCTACTTTCTTCAATTAGCCACAAGCTGCCATTAGCTACATGCTACTCTTATCCACATGCTACTCTTATCTACCTGCTGTTGTTAGCTACACATTGCCATTAGCCACATGTTGCAGTTTGCCACTAGCTGCAGTTACCCACCAGCTGCTTTTAGCCACAAGCTGCTTTTAGCCACAAGCTGCTTTTAGCCACACGTTGCAGTTAGCCACATGCTGCAGTTAGCCACATGCCACATCTTTTTTTGTTTTTAAATTCAAACGGCGGCCATATTGGATTTTGAGTTGAAGGTTGGTGAAAATATTCAGACCTTTTGCATTGGAACAAAAAGTTTTAAGGATTTTTGATCATTTTTTTCTTGAATGTTTGTCCTGCAAATGAAAGTGAAACAGAAAAGAGTTGCAGGGAATCTGGTGTTTATTCCCCACAGAATCTGTGCAGCTTCTGCTTGAGGGAGCATGAAGCTCCAGAAACGCGTTAGAGATGATTGGTCAAATGTCCAACAGCACAGAAAGTCCTGGTTCTGTTTGTTTGATCCAGTGATGCTGCAGCAGAACAAAGCAGCTTCTGTTGTTCTTCAGTTGGAAACACCCAAGCAGCAGCAGAATATTAATATTTTCACACAAATAGCTTTTTGTCTTGGCTGCTTTTTTATTTTTGCTCCAGAGAGAAACTTTTAGAGAAAAAGAGATTAAATTTCCCTGATGAGGAAACATATTTCTAGATGTTATCTCAGCCTTAACACAATTTCTGGAGAATTGAGGAATCATTTGACTTCATAAAAATCACAAAGAACCAAATCTTATTTGCATCTGTCTATTTAAGACAAGATTTAGCATCAGCATGTTGATGCTAACAGGACCAGGCTTCCTGGTTGCTGCAGAGCGAAGCGTCTCATGGTGAATCATCGGCGGCGGCGTTTGTTTCTGATGAAGCGATTCTGCTACTCCTCCAGCCTCAGAAACACCTCCACTTTTCATAACGACTCAAATCCAAGAGCAAAACCTTCTGACCTGTTAGAAACACTAACAGGTGTAGATTCAGACTGAGGTGATGATGAGCTTCACAGCAGCAGAAACAGGATTAGTTTAAAACCTTTAACTGGATCACGACATGTGACTGAAAGGCCTCTGTTTAATTTCCACTTTTCTTCCTTATATGTGACCAGAGCATGTAGGAGCTTTTAATTTGTAATCTAGGACTTCCTGTTTCTTTGGCCACTTTAGCCAATATTTCACATACAGGTGTAAAAACCTCACCTGGTGCAGATGATCCAAGGAAAAAATGTTGAACACCAAGAAGTCTGGTGGCTTCAAGATGGTCACAGGAAAAATGATTTCTGCACTAAGTTGTAATATTTATCACAAATACTTTTGGTGTGAAATTATACATAACTGGACCATAGATATCATATTTACTGTTTTTATTTATCTTTTTTTAATTTTCCAAAGTGACCCCACCATATTTGTCATGGAAAATTAATTTCTGCACTAAATTCACCAATCAGATGAATGTGCTTGGTGTCAAATCATAACCTACATATTTTAACCATAGAAATCCTATAGATTTTCTAAACCACTAAACACAACAGCAGAAGCTAACGCTAAGTTGCTCGACACATAAGAGTAAGTGGAAGCTAAACTGCAAAACGTACAGAAATATACTAGCTAATGCTAAACCTGATGCTCATTTGAGGAGGTCGATGCTAAACACAAAAGAATTACTGGAAGCTAACACTGAACCGCTAAAATGTTGATTGAGGCTAACGCTAAGCACATGAACAAATTGGCAGAAGCTAACCATGAAGACGACTGGCTCACGTCTCTCTGCCTGCTGTGAGGCTCGCTAACAGCAAAGTCCTCAGTTTCTGATTTTTCTAGATTTTGTTAAAGTCGCAACAATAAACAGTTGATGTGACAAAGTTAATCCTAGTCATGAAAAAGTGACATTTTATGGAATATTTGTCTTAAAAAGCTCAAAACTGTCAGCCATCTTGAAAATCAGTGATGTGCTGAACTGTCCGGGATGTTGAGGATTTGAGCTGCTCATCGTTTTGACTCGCAGGAAATCAAAAGTCCAATAAAAGTGGAAAAACACGAAGCCTGCGCTTGAACTCTTCCACTCAGGAATCCTGTGGGAGAACGCAACATGGCGTCCCGGTTTCCTGTGCAGTCAGGGAAATGTGGACGGGCTCCGGCGGAGACATGTTTGTCCTGCAGGACTCGACCCACGGGCCTGACAGAAGCATGCAGGGAGTGGGCCGGGCCCCCTGCAGGGCCCTGCGGTCCGGAGCGGCCGGGAAACAATGGCAGCCATGTCACAGAGCTGTGGGACTCGAACACGGGAGAGAGCCGTGAACCCAGGCAGGAATGCCGACGTGGAGCGGGACGCCCACTCAGAGGCCCGATGAGAGGAGAGAGAAAGGTTCCCTCTGTTCCCTCAGGTCCAGACCTGACAGCCCGGCTTGTTCTGCAGCTGCTACAGTTTGCATGACTCCTGCAACCTCTGCATGCAGCGGCGTTGACGTTCAGTTCTGATTTATTTAAACTCGCATAAAAACACAAAACCTTACAACGTATTTTTGGCTGATTGAAAATGTCACTGCACTTGAAATAAGACAAAAATGAACTTACACATAACTTTTCAGTAAGACGCAGAAGCTTCTTTTGAGTAAATAATTAATATTGAGGAAAAAAATACTAATTACTCTGATAGATTATTTCACTTATGGGAAAATGTCTTGTTATAAGGGAAACGATGTCAACTAAACTAGAACTTTCTCATCAGTATTAAGGAATAATTCACTCAAAACAAGTTTACTTTTACTGAAAAGTTGTGTAAGTCAGTTTTATCTTATTACATGCATAGTGAGATATTGACTTGGTAATATTTCATGTTTTGCAGAACAAAAACACTTATCAGCTGATACATTTTCTGTTTTAAACTATAGATATTTGACCCTGGAAATGAATTTAATACTTTATTTGTGCACCAAATGTTACAAAGTGCTTCAGATTAAAATAATAAAACATAAATGATGCGTATGAAAGTTTTTGTTTTTCTGGTTCTGACATAAAATCATTTTTCCTTCTTTCAATTTTATTCTTTCCTGCTGGATCCAGAAATAAAAATAACCTGAAATTTTACTTCAAATCATGAAAAGAGGAAAAAGCGTCTTTACATTTCCTCTTCTCAAAAACAACAAATTGAGAATTACTCCCTGATTTCATTTGTAGCGAACAGGAAAACATTTTGTTCAGAAAGTTGAGTCGCTTCCAGACGCCGTTTTTAACCTTTGGGGTTTTTATTTTTGCAGCTTTAGGCTGCAAAACATCTCGATGTAAATGTGTTGGATGCTGCCAGGTTGGAACCAGTGACTCAACCGGCCGCAGGCGGCGGCGGCTCGCTGCATAAAGCCGCCGTTTGTTCTGCAGCTCAACAATATCAGACTCTCTGTTTCAGAAACCTAAAGCCTGATGTGAACGGCTACCGCAGAGAACAAAGACAAACAGAAAACGGCTCCCTCATAAAAACTGAATTATAACCGTCACAACTGGCATTATTACAATATGGAAGAACAGGATCACCGCTTGCTTTTCTAATGCAGCAGCAGAATCAGATTTACTCTGTGGAGAAGCAGAAAATGTGATTTTACTTCCATATGGTAAAAATATTGTAAATATATAAGAACTGTTGATAAAACAAAGTTTTTCTCGTCAATAGTTTGAAGGAAGGTGTTTTTACAGAAGCAGAAGAGAAAACTGAAGTCCTGATTTCTGAGGGGAGAAACTGTCTTTGGCGCCACCTTAAGGTGAAAGTTTAAACAGTTTGTCTCCAGGATATGTGGGGTCTGCAAAGATGCTGGCTGCCCTTTTCCTGACCTTTGACCTGTACAAGTCCTGGATGGTGGGAAGGTCAGCCCTCCATCCATCCGTTTAGCTTGGAGCTAAATATTTAGTTTGAAAACTAAATATTTAATTAGCAAACTGAGCTTAGTTTACAAACTAAATATTTTATTTGCTAATCATTTAGTTTATTTAAAAGCTAACGGCTAGCAGCTTATAAACTAATGCTTTAGCTTGTTAACTGACAATTTAGTTGGCAAGCTACATTATTAACTTGGAGTTGTAAAAAAGTTAGTTTGCTAATTAAATATTAGCAAGATAAATATTGCAATATTTTGATTGTGGGCTAAATATTTAGATAAAAGCTACATAGTTAGCTTGAAACTACATATTTAGCTTGCATACTAAACAATTACTTTGAAAGCTAAATGTTTAGTTTTAATCACAAATTTAGCTTTTTGTTTAAATGATTGCCAAGGTAAATATTTAGTTTGTAATATTTAGCTCAGATCTAAATATTTAGTTGGCAAAAATAAATATTTAAGTTTTAGCAAAATGTTTAGCTTGCTAGCTAAATATTGAATTAGGCTAAATATTTATTTTTACAAACTGCTAGTTAAATATTTTGCTTGAAAATTAAATAAAAATAATTACCAAGCTAAATATTTAGTTTGTATAACCGAATTGTACATATTTTAAAAACATGGTGGAAATATACATCTGAAAATAAATCCAAATTTTTCCGGCTAAATAACCCAGATTATTGCTTTTAGTCCCATTTAGGGGGAAACTCTGATGCCGCTCAGCACTGGGGCAAACCCCACAGCGCCACCTGCTGGCGGCTCCAGGTGTTAAAAATACAACATTAACATTGAATTTACTCAACCAGCATAAAGCCTGGCTGTTGACCTCTGACCTCTGAGTCACCTTTTCTCATTTTGGGTAATGTAAACAAAATGCACAGAATTGCGAAACACCTGATTGAAACAATAATTACTGAGGTTATTATTTTTGTTGGGTCATTAATCTGAACCTGTTGATTTTTTAAAATTCTTTAATGAAGTTAGAAATGTGTTGGATGTTGGTGAATATTTTGATAGGTGCGTCAGAAGCCTGGTTTCAGGGTTGAGCACCTCGTTCTAATCCTAAATGCCACGTTTTCATTAACCAGGAAATCATAACATAAACTTGTCAGGCCCTGTTTAAATTTCTTCAGAAATTTTCTAGTATTACTTATTAATTTGGTGTTTGGAGATGAGCTTTTTTTTCTGGTAACAAACTGCCACGAAGTTTAAATCAGATTCTTTCTTTTGTGTCGAATATCTGCTTTATAATATATTCAACACAAATAACTGTTAAGTAGTCAGTAGTGTAAATAGTATTTCAAAAGGGAAGAAATCTTGTTTTGTTTGAACAATAATCTGTTGCTAAGAGATGAGCGCGTTTTCTGGTAACGATGTGCTGGCAGTGCATTAGCATTAGCACAAACATTAGCAGTGCACTGCCCCCCACCAGTTCATGGCAGTGCATTAGCATTAGCACAAACATTAGCAGTCGCTTTTTCCCCTTTTTCCTAAAATGAGCTTTTTAGGTTTTTTTTTATTAGCCTTGTTTAGCACACTGAATAGAGGAGGTCAGTGTAACATGCTAATGACGCCCCACTGGCAGCATTTAGGCTAACATTAGCATTTTAGCTCATACACTTTAATGTAATACTAACTGCATTCAGTATTTTAACATACTGAATGCAGTTAGTCCATGTTGCTCAACATGCCTGTGACTCTTCACATGCTGTTGAGTACATTGTAGCTTACTTTAGCATTGATGCTAATTTTTAGCATCAAAACGCTGGGCTCCAACCGACGGACACACTTTGGCAGGTCATGTTTGAGTTTATAAGAAATGTTCTAGTTCCCCGTCTTTTACCTCCCATTTATTTATAATTTGACCACAAACCTTTTAAAGATGACTTTCATAACTCATCCAACCATCGCTGTGAATACTTGAAATTTGTTCTGTGAAATCAGATTCCATCAGACAAACTTCTGTCTCCTGACAATAAGTTGCAACATAAATTA
>NW_015112828.1:0-22834 GCF_001443285.1 Poecilia latipinna
TTTACTCATTTTTTTATTTATTTAACCCATTTATTTATTTATTTAATTTTGGCGCAAATGGCTCTCCATATTGCATGAGCCACTAACAGCAAAATGAAATAAAATAAATTAAGTACATCGTTCGATGAGTATAAAGATTTTTCTCTCTTCAACCAAAAGATTATATTTTTATTTACTTAAGTGTTCTTGTACATTATGTCTGCATGGTGTGTCCATTGGTGAAACACTAATTGAACAAAATATGCAGTAAAAACTTTCAGGGATTAGAACTGACTGAGTTGCACACAATGGACACTGAATTTGTCTTGACGAACTGGAAGGGTGGAGAGGGTGCTTGGGGGGCTCTTTAGCACAGACACAAAGAAAGCTCACCACTTTGTTTCCAAGCTTACAGCCTATGAAGTAAGGGACTGGAAAAATACTTTCTCTTTCCAAGAAATTGGTGGGGAATAGTGTGGGAGGGGGCTTCTTTTTGACTGTAGCTTAAAAAAAAGGAAATCTGACACGCAATGTGGGGGTAAAGGATTAAGCCTTGATGTTAGCCAGAATTTAGGGGGTGAAAAAGCATAAGGAGAACAGACCTGCCAAAGACTACCAAGCTATTCAGCTCTTGTCAGTTTCCATTAAAAAGAACTCACCATGAAGTCTGGGTCAAATAATCACACCACCGACCTTTGCTATGGTTGCGGTTTTGTCTGCTGCAGGATGGGGTTGTTTCTTCTATATAAAGAATGCCTTCCCCAAACACATAATAGTGCTAGCACACATGTGAGGCAATTCACGTTGCTCTTTAAACAAATCACACTTTTCTCAAAGAACAATGAACAAGAAGTACCATGATGAAATAATTTGATCAAGTTGTACAAGAAGTCCTCTGAAAATTAAAAATGAACATCCAATGGGCCAAACAAAGTGTTGTGCTTTAGAAGCTAAAAACTGCAAAGCACCAACAAAAGATAGTGGAAAAGTCTGGCTCCGTCTTGCTCTTTCGATTCCAAAGAAAACCACCCCTGATGGTTGTCAGCTGTGAGGCTGTGTGTAAGCAGTGCAGTAATGTGAATCACGAGGGGAGGGTTTCACTGAGTATCTGTGCTTAGGTCTGACGGTGTGAGAAAAAGGGAGGATGACTGCAAGAGGCAGCGAAGCATCTGAACTTCTAGTGTTCCAGTATAAAACTGACTTGGCATGCAGATAACCTGTCTACTTCTGCATGATGAAAGCTGAAACTTGAGAATGCTCCTTTTCAGAGGCAGGAGGAGACAAGGACTACAATCATTACCAAAATGTGTAGACTTCATTACCCCAAAACAATTAGATGATAATGTTTTTCGAACCATTTAAAGCCTTAGAAGTGGGGTTGCAATGCTATTCCAGATGTTTCAATAAACTGTTCAATCTTCATTTATTAGACTGACTTTCACCATTTGTTGGAAGAACAAACAAGCAAGAAACCGCCTCTTTTAATGAGCTTACATTTCCAATTTGGCTTTAGAAGGAAGACATGCAAGTGTAAGCTGTAATACTTTCTTTTTAATTTAAAAAATATGATATGTCAATAGAAAAGCAGTTGTTAAAAGCTCTGAAGTAAAAATATGTGATTGACAAAAAAGGAGAAGCACGAAAAACAAAACAAAAAAACAGGAAAAACCAGCTGAAGTTCAAAACAAGGGAAAAATCATGTGGGAATATTTATGGCGATTAGAAAATGACATTTTTGTTTTCTCTTGTGATTGCTTTTATGCAAATTAAGCATCACTAATGACTATGCAAAGTTATTGCACTCAGCTCAAATAATGGTACCATATTTTTGTGGGAAGTTGTTATTAAATAAGTGAATGTCTATTCTGAAAATAAATTAACTGTTTTGAGGGTGGTTTTACTTTAGCAGAAAACCCCAAGAACGTCCTATAAACCAGGATTTATGTATGGTGTAAGCTACAGAATGAAGTAGAGACTCAATAATGTAGTTTGTGCTGCATTAGACGGTGCCCTATATTACCAACTAAATCAAATCCATTCCATTTCGAATTTGGGTGGAAAAAGGGACTTGACAGGTGTTTGTAAAGTCCCTTATTCATTTACACAAATAAATAAAGTAGTAATGGAATAGTTGCATGCATTTAAATAGCACACTGCCACCCCTCTCCCACCTGTTGCTGCTGTTAAGTTGGTTGATTGAAAGCCTCACTTTTCCTCCACTTACAAGAAAAATATTAAATATTTCTGTTAATAATGCTCATTCTTTAAAACACAATACCTTTCTTTTTCTTTGTTAGTTCTGTGATTTTTTTTGTCCTTTCATTAATGTAATGTATCACACCATGTATTTTCTACTTTGATATTAAATTAAAAATATATATATTTCTGTTTATGAAACATACAAAGAATGTGTCATCCCAATGCCTCAACCTCTCTCTCTTTCTTTCTGACCTTCATGATCTTGCTCACTAAGCTCTATCAGTCATGGGCTATGGAGAAGATGCAAGTGGCAACTGTAAAGCAAAGTTTTCATGCATTGACTTGAATTAATTTAGTCTACCAAACACTGTATCCAAACAGTGCTTTGACCTTTTGCAAATATTCCTATTGGGATCGCAAATGTCATTGGACATATTTTGCACATAGCAACATTTGCATAAAATTTCAATGTATCAAAAAACCCTAACCTTAAAACAAAAAAGGGTCAACATATGTAAATTTTGTTAAAATTCCCCCCTCTTTGCCTTTAAAACTATGTGCTGTCATTATAAACTGAGACCAATAATCACTTTACCTGTTATCCCTATGTGTGCAGTGTTACAATTAGGATAAAGTCTAGACCACTGAATTAATTAAGCAGCAACAGAAAATTCCCATGAATCTGACATCCTTTACTAATAATGTAATCCTTGGGTGAGTGGCATGAGATTTGAGACAATTACCCAATAAGTACCGTTGTAAGCATGCTGCACGTAAAAACATTAGCTTAGATAATTAGAGTTTTTCTCAAGCAGTCACGGTGGCAACGAAGTCCATTATCTTTTGGTCGGTTTTCTGCACAATACACACCAATGGGAGCTTGAAGAAACGCCCCTGGGTTTAAAAAAATGCAGATTAGGGTAATTAAATATGGCGTAGTTTGAACGTAGCGAGTAAAACGTGGGAGTTCAAAAAAAAAAAAAAAAGATAAAGTCAATCTAGTGGGGGCAGGAGAAATTAGGATCTCCGCCTCTCTGCAAACTCGCATTCCAGAGATTCCCACACTCCTAAAACTCACCTGCCTTTTACTTTACCGCTTACAACGCAAGGTTACAGTGGCATATTCACTTAATACAGTGAGTTCTTTTTAAGAAAAAACTGGTGCAGAAACTGTTTCTTTGCGCTATCCGGTTAAGTTTTCCCAGCAACGGTTAGGGACGACATGAAGAAACAGCGCGAGGACTCTCCCTGAAAGGTGAGCGCGGTCTGCGAGGAAACGGTCCAAAGAAGAAGATTAGCGGGGAATTGGATTGTTTCCCGCAGAGAAGAAGCTTTAAAATAGCTTATCTTCTCTTTCACTCGCACATAAAGCGCTCCCTCTTGGTTTTCTCCGAAAAACGAGACTTTCAGAGTTGAACCAGCTGCCCGTTCCCTCCTGCTTCTTCTCCGCGAAGCAGAGATGCTCTACCCTCCTAAATTACTCTGCAGTTGGAAATGCCATGAAAAACAAACAAGAAAAGAACAATTCACATACCTTGGAGGACAGTTGCTGCGCTGGGCTGAGCTGTGGCTCGGACCTACGTGGAAATGCGTAACTTCATCTGTAAAGTCCAGTTTACTCCCATGCATGTGGAAGAACGAAACTCGTGTCCATACTGGAGGGGAAGAAGAGATAACCCCTTCCCTGCTTCTAGCAGCAGTCCCAGGCAGAGCGAACTGACATGACGTAACTGGGAATGTGGGAAACCAAAGTGCACTCCTGATTGGTTGTGGCATGATAAGTAGGCGTTTCCGAGGAGGTACGTACGCTTGAAATGACCAGTTAGAGAAGAGATGACAGTTACCGTGGTTACTGTGGTTTGTCAACCTATACACTAAAGAGAGGGACACTAGGTAAGTCAGATGGTTTAGTAAGTAAATAGATGTTGATTTTTCTGGCATGACAACGAATACTTATAAGACCTATGTAAAGGTAACCCATTACAATTTATTGAAGTCTAATTTGTTTGATTTTAGAAGTTGACGTTCGCTGCTCATGCTTTTTCTAATAACTTCCAGGTTTATTTGTATTTTTGATGCGATATGGACATCGAGAAGTGCTTATCCTGTAGTAGCTATTTTTTTTAGGATTGTCGATTATTAAAAAACAAACTTATTATTCACAAATTTCCAGATATCTGGAAATTTATTAGAGTTTATGTGGCTAACATCTCAACATATGGCGTGTTTTCTACATTATGGACACTATTGTTTTTAAAATACAGTCATATTCAGTAAATTAAGATGATATTGAAAACTTAATTTCAGTAATCCAATTTATTAAGTGAAACACATTATATCCATTAATTACTCAACAGATTGATGTTTTCGAGTCTATTTCTGTTAATAAGATTTTGATCTTAGGTAATAAAATATGACATTTGAGATTAGAATCATACATCAGACCAGTAAAATATACGTGTATATATATATAAAGAGCAGCATCTTTAGGGGTCACCCAATCTCCGTATTTTAACAGGAAATGCATGCTTTGGTCAAATTAGGCTAAGATTAAGCTTTTTGGCTTCACTTCATGGTCTCATGCCCACTCTTAAGTATAATGGAGGATCTGAGATACTGCAGGCTTGTTTCTCTTTTAAAAGACATGGAAGTGATATGCATCCTGTTGGAGTGCATAGTACCACAAACCTTTTGAAAAGAAGAGCAAATAATCAGAAATAATCAAATAATATTCTAATTTGTGGAATTTTTCACACTGAATAATGCACCTCTTTAAAGATAGGCTTTACCTCCTTTGATGTCAAATAACACTACTGCAATAAATATATATATATACATATATATTGACCTTTTTACAAACCTTTATACACCAATAATCATAGAGGTTGCTTTAAATTTGTTGGAAACAAAAATGAAAACGCATTCTGGAGACCTTTACAATCACAATGATAATCCAGAATTATATTTTACTCATATTATTAAAAATTCTGTGTAATATTTTGTTGATGCAACTTTGTGTTTGATTATTTTAAAAACTGGCATTGTTTTTGATATATTTACAGTGAACTTTGCACTATCACAACATTTGTTGTTTGCAGTCTGCACAACTCTGCATTTGTTGTGATGCAGAGTTGCAGTAATTTGACTTACTGTTTCTGATTCTCCATATTTATAAGCACTTTCCTCAGAGATTTTGTAAAACAAGATATAGCCTGATTTATTTATTTTTGCCTGTGTATCTGTAGAGCAATGTGCCTATTTTGTCTTTATGATTTTTAAAAATGCAATGATCTTTTTTTTTATTTGTAAGGGAATCTAATTTATTAAATATGGACCAAATAAGTGGAGGGAATCTACCCAGATTCATAACAAGCTACAGGGCACAAGAAGCAGGTGAGAATTGGCTCGAGATTCCTGACTACTAATAAAGTGGCCTACTGAACTTTTGTATATCTCTGGCTCACTAAACCCGTTAAAAGCCCCAGGTGCTGTCATGTTTTTGATGTTTTTGTCAGAGGCTACGTTGCTTTGTGTTCCTTCACCTTCCTCGCAGAGTAGCAGGTGAAGCACTTAGAAAAATATGTCTGACAGCTTGAGCTTACTGTCTGCTAAACCCACTCCTTGCAGTAGTTTCTGAAATATACATATAGTTTGCAATCGATGTAGTCCCTCTGTCTGCCCCTGTATTATTTTCTTAGTTTGGTTCACCTCAGACAATAACTGATGAGATTTTCAAGAGTTTCAAGGATTCCAATTCAGCCATATCATTTGCTTTCATCCATGCAGAAAAACTGACACTGCGGATGAAAAACGGTGTTGGCGGCCCCATGTACAAACTGGCTGAATATGAAACGCTGCAAGCCTTTGTTGATGCCAGACGTCGGGAGTACCATCTCATTGGACAAAAGGTAGATTTTGGTAATCAGGATCATCCATGCCCTAAAACAATGCAGTATGAATTCCTGGTACATTTGCTAACGCTGTGATTTAGCAGCAAATGAGGAGGAAATTGCTGTAAAGACATTCTGTACCCTTACCAGAGCACAAGCTGACAAAAACCTGAGTTTGACGAGTGATTATAACACAGCATGACTTGATATGCTATTTGATATACATATTAAAATAGCATATTTTGACTACATGAATCAAACACTTACAAAGTACTGTTTTTCACTTTTACTCGGTCCAGAAATATGAATGGGTGTATTAATAATACTGTGGTGGAGAATAACATCTTTGCAAATTTTAATTTAATTCTTTGTTGTTTTAAAGGAAACCATTTTAAGTTCTTAGTTGTATGACTAAGCAGAGCAGTTATTGTGACGCCAGTGGTGATTAAGGTGTTAGGCCTATGTTGTTTTAATTGGTGAGCTGTCAGAAGTCTTTTTGCATCATGCCTTTGGCTTGTTCCAATGCGGCTTTCTGCACATTAAAGATAAGACGGCCTATGTGTTCACGTTCAGTCACACAGCTGAAGGGAAGCCCTTTTCAGCATCTCTCTCGGTGACAACATGGAAGGTAAATAAATGATTCTGAGTTGCTACAAGTTTGAAATGTGTTTTATATTGTGGGTAATTCAGGCTGTGTTTAAAAACACTATTTTTTTCTGTAAAATACACTGTAAGCCTTTGGGGTGAGGTCTGTTGTGCACCAAGGTTAGGTTAAAAGAAATAGAACAAAAGCATTTTTTTTAAAAAACGGCGACTAAAAAGACAAAATGTATTTATCTGTTTACTTATAAAAGAGTTAAAATAGAAAGACAATGATATTCAGGAGCAGTTATCTCATACTATCAATATTTCCTACGAAATAAAGCAAACTAATAATATCTCACCACTAGATATAAACAGAATGGTTGACAAGTGGTCAAGGTGCCCACAAGGGCATCTCCATGCCCCAATACCTGATTGTTTGAACAAAACATAGGAAGAACTAGCAAACAATTCACTGGATCGAAAGAGTGGAGCATCCATGGCGTTCTTCTTATCCAAGATCCATTAATTATGGAAAGGATCAGTAGGGAATCCCAGACTCTCCATCTTATTTTGGGGAATTCCAAGGTGTTTCCAGCCCATAAAAAATGTATATTGTAAATGACCCCTCCAGCAGGTTCTGGTCCTGCCCCCAGTGGGATCCAACATTACTTGCTGCAGATATGCAGTTGTCCCCAAGTGGGCATAGAGAAGAGTTGGATGGATGAACTAACAGGGAAAGACAGTCAATCTGGCTCTCACAATCTATTTCCTTGTTATATTTAAGATTCAGTAGAATTTGAGCATCAATCACTGGTATATTTTTCAAATGGAGCAATGGACAGCAATGTGTGTTCCTTTGTGATTATTACATGGCTATTGCTTAATATCTACCAAACTGAATATTTTGTTTTAGAACAAAAATAAAATATTCACAGAACTATCTTTTGTTTTATTGGTAACATGTTTTTCCTTTTCCCCAAAGATTAAGTGTTCCTTGTAAAAAGGTCCTCTGTTGGGAAGGTCATGGATTTAAACAGTACAGCCTGAAACTGAGGATAGAAAGCTTTGGATATACACAGTAATTCCACGGCTCAGTATTAAGAGGACTTTCAGGAGTACCATGAATCTGTTACAAGCTGTGGACCGCCATATTGTTGCTGTAGGTTTTCTTATTTGACTCAACTCAGGACAGAAAAAATAAAATTACCATATAATTTTATACACTAACTTAAGGCCCATTCTGATGGATTGTTTTATTTTGGCGAGATGGGACTCTTAGGTTGACACCCCATTAAATATTCTCTTCTTCACTAAGAAATGTTCACATATCGATGTCTAATCAGATTTTGTTTTTTCATATTAGTGAACGAAAGTGATTTAAAGGCATTTAAATAAGAACAAAAACATTTTTACTTCTGAAAACTGTATTAACAAAAATAGAATGTGTTTAGTAGCTGAAGAAAAGGTTAGAATATCTTACTACCTAAAATGAATAGCTGATGTTATCCTCTTTAGCTGATTCTCTAGTAGCCCTCTGTCAATATCTGACATCCTTCCTAGGAGAGATTTCCCCACTTATCACTTTCAGCTATGTGTTTGGCGTTTCTTACAGGGTATTTCAAATCATCCAACAGCATCTTTAAAAGACAAAAATCTAATCCTTAATCCAGCCTCGGACTTTCAATTTCAAGACTTTCTGTCTATCCTTTGTAGATTTACCAGTATTTAGAGGTGGTTATCATGTTGCACAGTCCAATTCTTCAAGCACCCTCTGACATATACTAGAAGTTATGGTAGATTTTGTGATGGTCATGTCCTGCTGCAGCAAAAACAATCCCAACCATGATACTTTTAGTTAAGTTTCCGAATATTTCCTTGATATGCTTTTCAGAAGTTCTGCTCTTTGTCCGGATTCTCTGCTGCCTTCATGTTTTTCTCAGAGAGGAAAGCTTTCCACAGTGCCCACCTCTCATGAAAACTAAACTTGTGTACCGTAGTCTATTTCTGGTTGCACAGACACACATGTGTATATTAACAGTAGCAAGATCCTGCTCGTGATGACAGTTTGGGATTTTTGAAAACTTTTTAGCATCTTGCAGTCTGCTTTCAGAGTGAACTTGTTTGCCGTCAGACATTTTGAAAATGTAGTTAGGATTATACTAGAAACTTGTCTATGCTTGTAAAAGTGTGTGTGAACCATTTTTGCTTTATTCTAACATGGATGTTAGATTAAGGATAGATGTTCAGCTGAACATGTGCACATTTTTTATGTATAAACAGCAGCCGCCTTCCAACACACAAACGGGCCATAAATTAGCACCAAAATCCTTTAGACGTCCTGTTTGTGATGAACACACTGTACCAATGTATGTGACGCTGTATGTGAGATTTTGTTTAGTACAATTAAATGAATCACTGGTCTGTGCATAAAAACAAAAATAAAATAAAGAATGTCAGCCCTAACAGTTCTCTGAAGAACGGGCCGCAATGAAAAAGCAAAAGAAATGTTACCAGATTAAGAGTGTTGCGTCCTTCTTCCTCTCCTAATAACATGCCTCATGCATATCATGCATGTGTCTCCTTGATTATTTGAATTTTCCACTGTTTATTTGGGGGTTTCAGCTGATTTACCTCAGCTTATGAGACTCACACATACAATTATGCTAATCAAGACAACAGTAAAATTTTGATCTAAAAAGCTTACATTTTCTTATTAAAACGTCACCTGTCTCACAGCTCTGTCTGTAATGCCGTTAATTCTAAATGGTCATTTTTGAACTCGGTTTCAAAAACTTTATGAATTCAAGAGTCAAATAAGTGTTTTTTTTTTCCCCCTCCAGGTTATAAGTTATAGACATTTAAAAGCAAGAATCCCCTTTAAGGACTCTCTTTTCTTCTTGTGGAATAAACCTTGTTTTATAGGTTCAGAAGACGTGCTGTGCAGCCAAGGCAACCAAGGAGAACTCCTTATTACGACAGCACCGGCAGGTGTGGAGCAGAGAATGCCCCAGGCTGCAAAAAGCTGAGTAAGTACCCACTATAACTGCTTGTCATTATCTGCTGCAGTTTTCTGAATCAGCTTCTCGCACAAAGAAACCATTCCGCTTAAGCTCCTATTGCACCCGCATAGAAATCTGCATGACAAAGATGGGGGGTGTTTAAAAAAAGAGGGAACCAAGTCAGATCGAAGAAGAAAAATATGCCCATGGGGGGAAAGAGGTAGAGAGGCTTAAGTTGATTTCCTGATGGAGTTTTAAGGGTTGAATTGAGGTGGTGGAGTGACCAGGAGAAGTGGGAGGTAATAGTTGTGTCATTTCATGGGAAACTTTGTCTGCCCTTCTCTGTATGGGCCGTGGGTGATCAGGACCTAGAAGTGTCCTGCCTTGTGAAGTGAGAAGGGCAGTGTTAGCTCTGGGGTGCAGCTTGTTTGGCTGTGTGATGACTGTGTCTGAGCCAACCAAGGTTAATGATATACACAACTATGAGCCTCAGTAATGAGCCATCGAGATATGCCACTTCTTGCATCCCTACACACACACACACACACACACACACACACAGAATACCTTGTGAAAGCTACATTGTCACATTGAACACTGGTAAATAAATCGCTATGGTTACCATGTCCTTTTTCCACACAGTCATAACACCCCTAAGGCCAGCTGCTAAAAAGCCAGCATTCGTGGGTAATTTCCACCACAGGCCATTTAAGTTCAATTCGTACCAGAGCTACAAGACACCCTGTCTGAAAAACCTTCAGTGAAAGTCCGTTATTCTTGTGTGATGGATGTTTCTAACTCCTCATCTCTCCACAAACCCCGTCATAAGCAGGAGCGCGGAACAGTTCGGAAAGTTCAACACTTTCTTTTTTGAGAATTTCGTATTATGCCATCAGAAACAATTAGCAAACTACAAATTAAATCTGTATAAAAATTCTTGCGTCTTTCTGGCATCCAAGTAAGGATTTTTTTTTTTTTTTCCCCACTTGCCCTTTATTCATAATATATTCCAGGATCTTTGCAGTTTGAATGCTTATAATTAACAAAACGGAAATAAATTAAAAAGGAGAAACCAATTTTAATCTTGCCCTATGTTGAATTGAAATCATGGTGTCATATAGACAGTGATACATGCTTTATAAAAGGTGCTCATCGATGGATCTATCCATGGCAGCTTAACGGTACTGCCCTCTGCCAGTTGCCAGTTGACCTTTACTTGGCTAAACACCCAAGGGTGTGGGAACGCTATGTCGCTCGTAAATCATTCTGAGCTGGATTCACTTGACATTTTTGAGGTTGTTCTATCATTTATTTGAGAGAAGAAAAAAAAAGAATGTTCATTTCAGGTGTCTTACCCGTTTTATCACAGTGTCTTTGTAAAACCTCATGGTATATGTTTGTAGATGCCATGAGGTTTTTTTTTCTTGTCCTACACTTTGAACTGAGTGCCTTTAGTGGATATGAACTGACTTTTCTCTCTCTTCTGCAAAACAGGGAACAGGCAGAGGACGATATCCGTGACTTTTTTAACGAGATCAAGCCAAGTGATATAACAGACACTGCCGTCTTCTTACTTCAGAAATACAGTAAGTCACATTAACTGTTCTCCTCTGTTTGTATATATATATAACACGGGTATATATTTATGCTGTTCAGGGCAATCTCTTGAAATGGAACGGAAAGCATTCAGAATAGCTACCGTTGTGCCTCTGTATCAGCTCAAAGATGACCTGTGCATCAGGCTGGGCAAGATGGAGGATCAGCAGCTCAATGACTGCATGTCAGACTGGGAACAAGTAAAGCAGCAGGTATGTCTCAGATGTGACATGAAGATGCAACTGGATGTCTGCAGTTTAGTCACAGCAACCTTGAAAAAGACTGGCTATATTTATCATAGACTGGCAACATTTCTTAACAGATTGAAAAAAGATTTTTGTCCATCAGTTAAATCAAGTAAAATTGAATTTAGCACCTTTTGGTTTTATGTGGCTGTATTTATTTACCCAGTCCACACACTGCATTTTAGAGACGTATTGACTCTGCTGGTAGAAAGCTGTCCGTCTTATACATCCAGCAAAGTTCAGACTCTCTCTTTTTCACAAACTGAACTCAACTTGTGCACAGGAGTATCTATTCATGAAACCCTTGTTGTTGTTTTTTTTTGTTTTTTGTTTTTTGTTTTTAGCTATTTACAGTCCTAAAGTCATAATTTTTTTGTTTGAGTCCCAAGAGCTTGTGGTTGGCTCTAGAGATGAATGGTAGGCTTAAGGCATAAGGACTGGTTTTTAAAGACAGACCACTTCAGACCAGACATATTGTCGACTTTGTGTTGCTCACTTCTACTTGTTTGGTTCCCATGGGCTCCCGTTCTCTTGTTAGCTGACTGCTCACATAAACACACAGCCAGTTTGACTCCTTCTTTTTAAACAAGGAAGAAAAGTTGCTGTGCAAGTAAGCATCTATACCTCACTCTTTTAGAATGAAAATTCAAAAGTCTCGAAATTTTCAAATGTTATTAGAATTGAGTGATCATATACTTTACAGCATATAATCAGTACACTTTGACCTTGCTGGTTGGTTAATACATTTCAGACTCAAAGTATCTGACATGCCTGGTTTTAATGGACAAAATCAGTTTTTGATATGAAGAGCATGTTACTAATTACAAAATCCATTCATTCTGTTGCATGGCCAGTGAAACCTTAGTTCTTAGAATGGTCAGACCCCACAATTTTTATGGGATTTGTATTTCTCTGCACACAAATGGTATGCTTGGTGATCATATTGAACATTTTACTTATTTCATAATACATTTTCATGCTTTAAGCAGACATTAAACATAAAAAAAAATTGTTTTCTTTTATATTTTCTTTTTTGTTTCTCCAACTCTTCTCCTACTTACACACCAAATACTATTGTATGAATATGTACATCATTCTTTGTTCAGTTTCTTTAAATCATGTACCTCTGTCTCATATTGCCATTCATGACTTTATGATGAATGGATGAATGGACATTACATTTGCAAGGTTAAATGTAATGTCGTGCAACATGGCAGAATGCAATTTGCAGGCACTGTGTGTAAAATTAAAGTTGACAAAAATTTAATCAGTGATGTACCCTGTGATGAAATTCAAAAAAATTAGTTATCATAGATAAAAGGTAGTGGCCATGCACCTAAATTACAGAGGCCAAAGGGAAGCATATTACATTCCTGCATCAAGACTATGGCTTACAAAAGCCTTTGCAGGTGTCTTGTCAGTATACTCAGTATGTTTAGTATACTTTATGGATTTTATGTTATGGACTAACATAAAGTAGTGCAGAATACAAAAAGCAATATTTGATCTGTCTTTACTCTGATATGTCTTAATAAAATCCAAACCGTTGAAATCAGAAGTCATCAAATCAATGAAGTTCAGCTATATGTAATTTCCTGTCTGTATAAATCCACCATTAGAGAAGACCATTAGAGGGCAGTAGTGAGCAAGCACCATCATGGGGATGAAGGAACACAGTGGAGTAAGGTTATATAATACCTCAAATATTTGGGTATTTTATTGAGGACTGTTTTGCCTACCCTCTGAAGATGGAATGAGTAAGACAAACTACCAACACATGACCGTCCATCTGAACTGGGCAACTGACAGGCTGGACAAAAACATAATATAATTTCCATAGTGAAGCATGGCAGTTGCAGCACCATGCTGTGAGAATGCTTTCTTTAGGAAGATCAGACCAACTGGTACGTGTAGATGACAAGATAGAGTTAAATACAAGACAATACCAGTTCAGAGACTGCTAAAAACCTGAAACTATGGTTAACCCCTTCTTGCAGAGCAACAGCACAAACCATAAAGCCAGAGCTACCATGCAATAAATTAGATAAAGGATTCATGAGAATAAATGTCAGTTGTATCCATCTGCTGTCATTTCAATCTGATGGAGTTTCCACTTTTTTGCAAATAATGTTGAGTAGATATTCCAGTGTCTCGGTAACCAAAACAGGAAGAGACATAACCCAGAAGACTTCTGGCCGTAATTACTGAGAAAAGTGGCTTTACAAAGCTTTACTGAACAGATATAGCCTACATATAATTTTTATTTGGAAAATATTTGGAAAACCACATATTGTTAATACACTATTATGACACACTATTTTAAGTCTATTATTTAAAAAAAATCAGTTCAATTCTGAGTGAAAACTGGTACATTTTGATAAAATTTTGTTTATCGGGCAGTAGTACTTTTGCGAGGCACAGATAGAAATGGGTTAATTTAACCTAAATGGTAAATTGACTAAATGTGAATTTTGTTTTTTTTAGTTAACCAGTTCTTTTGCATAGCTCTGTTATCCATATACCTGTAGAAAACTTGGGGTTCAGTGTTTTGCCTTAAGGGCACTCTGACATGTGGAAGCAGCTGGAATTGAACTCAGGATCTTCCGGCTGCCAGATGACTTCCATGGAGCTCACTTAAGACTTTTGAATTTGTTCAGTATTTATACAGTCGGAGCCGTCGACACCTTTTGGGTATTCCCTCCCACGGCCAAACAACTGAGCAAATCAATGCAATTGATGAACATTATCTTCTTGTAATTTCTCCCTCATGACAGAAAAATACGACCCATTCATTCTCTCTGTTCTAAGAGTCTGTTTCCATTCGAAGAACATAAGTGTATGAATCATTTTAGAAAACAAGCAGCTACTGATTAGGTCCCATCAGAGAATCGTTCAATCAGTTTTTTCTAATTCTCAATGAGTAAAGGACTAAATGTGGAATGATTTAAGCTGAGAAGTCTCCTTTTAAACACTGTTGTTACTAAACTAATGATTAGGTTGAGTTGCGCACCTAATCAATGTTTTTATTGACTGTATGTATAAAAATAAATCACCAACATTTTCTATGTGCCACTCTTGAATTGCCAGATCAATTCTGTGAAAGACCAACAAATGGATGTAATTGCAAAGCTTAATGCAGAGTACCAGGACATAGAGCAGGAGATCAAGGACCTTGGCTTTGAGGTATGTTTATTACTGCGTGTTTGACTGTTTCTCAGTTGATCGCCATTTTCCATATTGTGTATACCTTACATTTGCTGGACAGCAAGTGAAATTTGACAAATTTCAGAGTTTTGAAAATGTGGACAGAATTGGACATATAAGACAGTATGAGAAGAAGAGTATTAAGGTTTTCCAACAATTGACACACTCACATTTACAGTGAAAGAGAGCTTGTTGTGATTGTGACCCGTCAGCCCAGGCTGATCACTCCATCAGACCAACAATAAATTATAACATGATTATTCACCTTTCAAAGTTTAATAATGTATTTACTATGCAAAACATGGAACTCTGACAATTAAATCTAGGGAAACATTGTCAAAATACTAAATGAATTGTTATTGTACAGAACTCTAGATTTAGGTAGGCCACGGAAGGCAGGCAATGGCATTTTTCCACAATATGTTACTACAACTATGTCTTATTTCAGTTTTTATGTTTTTCTCCTCTTGTTGGATTGTAGGTTCAATTTAGTTCTTTTGCTTATTTGTGGATGAAAGGAGGTAAGTCATGTGATGAGACCTAAATGATTAGGTAAATTTATTAAAATTGGATTTACTAATTAGTATTTATTAAAAATTTTTTTGGGCTAATCTTGAAATGAGATTGGAGAAAAAAAAGTGCTCTGCTTTGTTCTGAAATTCAGGACACATTATTTTAGTTTTACACTGCAACAAAGAGATTTTGCTAATTAATGGCACTGTTTTTTCTTTTACAATTTCTTTGTTGGAGAATATTTCCACTGTTGATTTAAAGAATGTTTGCATCTGAAAAACCCATTCTTCCTGTTAAAGTAGTCAAATGGGTTAAAATTTTCCAAAGCACATATTCAGTTTCTTATTTTCCTTTTTTTAAAAGCCTAAAAAAAGAATATAGCTAAATGTATCTAACTATACAAACATTAACATAGTTGGACATCATAAAAATATGTGATTGGACAGAACATTAGGTTGATTTTTTTTTTTTTTCTTTTCAGAAATACTATATTGGTACTCCATATATTGTGGTGAGATCAGAAACCATTCCTGAGGAGGTTTTGAATGCAGACTGCCCTTATCCAGAGCTGAAGGACTCGCTGATCCAGGCCTTCCAGTCCCTCTCAGAGAGGTTCCAGGACAAATTCCAGACGCTGACGAAGCAGCTGCAAGAGAATGACACGTAGGTACAGTTGTATTTATTTTTTCTGATGTGAAATAGGTTTATAGATCTAACTGTTCTGATCCTGATCCTGTTCACTTCTTATTTGGTAAATATGTGGAAATGCAGAACTCGTTGAACTCCACAGAATAAAGTGAAGCACGTCTGTACTGACATTGCGACTTTTCTCCATGTTATGCTGCTGATTAAGACGAGGTTTTCTCCTCAGGTGGTTGATTATACAAATCTGCTTAATACTTTATACCGTCTGGTACAGTCGCTTTTTTGCACTAGTGCAGTGTTGCAATTTATGTTAGTGCTGTTTGAAGTAGCAGTGGTATTTCTGTGTTAAACATGTTTCAGGTTCTGTGACTGGAGTCCAGACGACCATCAACGTTTCCAGTTCACAGTGTCTCTGTACACTCATGATGTACCGAACTACAAAGCACTTTGCATTGACATGCTGCAGAGACAGTTCCCTGACAGGACACGACTCGACCTGGTTAGTTTGTTTGTTTATTTATTTATTTATTTATTTATTTATCTACCTAAAAATATTGCCGAGTTCATTTGGGTTCCGATCCAATCCCATTATCCCAACTTAAATAGAATTGAGATTTTTATCTCAATTCAGCCAAAGTTTGAATTATTTGCATTTTGACCAAGTGCCAATTCTTCAACCTCTGCAAAACTGTGAGGATGTGATGAACTTCGGGACATTGCTGTTGTGCTTATTTTAGGATTTGTCAGTATTTGCTTTTCATATTTCATATTTTCATGATTCTTGAGATGCATCTTTATTTAGCTCTTAGTGACAGTCTCTAGTTATGGTTCTTCAATATTTTAAACTTCAAATTTCCCACGCGTGGTGTTAATAAAGAATAATATTTTAGTTCTTATCTATTTTGTCTCTTCAAAGTTGTTGTTGCGAATCTTGATCATTTCTCCTGTTGGGTTGTGTCTCGGGATTGTTACGTTTCTACTTCCTTGTTTCCCATGTTTCCAGTGTGTTCTGATGGCCATTTTCCCCCATTTGTTTTCTGTTTGTTGTCGGAAGTGGGAAATTCCCCATCTCCCAGTCAGAAAAATCAACTGGAAAACCCTCCAAAGTTTACTTCCCGTTGGGAAAGTGGTAGTTTCAGTAGTAAACTGTGGTGGAAACATGTTTATGTGAGATTGCATCACGTAGCACCGGCAACTCTAAAATGAACAAATGAACAGTGGTGTTTGCTTATAGAAAGTATAACATAGAACAATAGGTGTTGCAAACGATGCCGACTTGAGCCTAGCTGTGTTGAAAGCCCGACTTCACCAGCTACGTTAGCAGTTACGTTAACCCAGCTGTGATGTCAAACCGTTTTCCGACTTCAGAGGTAACTGGAAAACAGCATCAGTTCAACTTCAGATACTTGACTTCCCTCACATCTGCACTCAGTTTCTAATCAATCACCTTCTCCTTGTTCAGCAATCAACTCTCCTGCATAAAAAAATATCTCAGTCAGAGAGCTATTTTTCATGTCCTCCTGCAGCCTGTCTGTTTCTATGCAATTCCTGTGTGGTGCATTAATCTGGAGTCACACCTGCACTTTGGGTTTTTCCCTTATTTTTAAGTAAACCTTTAACTTTCACCTCCACCTGACAAAGGGAATTCCACGGCTTGTGCCTAATGTATCCTGTTGCAAATAATAATAATAATAATAAAAAAAAGTCACGTGACCTGCATTTATAGTCTTTATATATTGATGCAGTCATTTGCAGATGCCACTCCCTCGCCCCTATCCTGACCCTCTCTGTCAGAAGCAGCCCTCCAGTGTGTGTCCCAGTCTCCCTGATCAATGTAGCTCAGCACCCTGAACTGAGATAAGCCTAGACAATGATCCGCTCAGCACGCTGCAGGATGTGCCATGTCACACACTGTGGACTGCTGGCTCTAGCCACTGCCTCGTATCGCCATGACAACCGCCAGGCCCTCTCTCTCCTCCCCTCGCCCGCACCCAGAGACCTGTCGTCATATCAGTTCCAGCTGGGTACCGCATTTAGAGCTGTGATCATTCAGCCTCGGGGGCGTTGCGAGAAGGGAGGAGACGTTTCTTTCACTGCGCTCTGCACTTTCCAGCTCTGACTCCACCTAATTCAGCTATTAGTCATAATTAAACTGGTTTGCTAATCAGTGTGGGCATAGATTGATTTTGTGAAACCCCTCTGATTATATGTATAGATGATAGTGCGCTATCAGGCTTTTTTTTTTTTTTAAAACCTTTAATTTATGTAATTTAGAGAGACTTTTTTTCTGATGTCGGGCTAAATATGAACAGATCAGTATCCATAAACCTCTACAGGTGATTGTTTAGTTCTGTGAGTGTGTTTGGGTGTGTTCAATAAACAACGGCTTGCAAAACTATTCACACCCCTCGAACTTCTACTGTGAACATTGGTAAACAAACATCATCATGAGGACCAAGGAACACAGCAGACAGTTCAGAGACAAAGTTGTAGAGAACATTGAAGCAGGCTTTAATAAGTAAAAAATTGAAAAAATGTAATTCTTTAGAAAAACCCGCAGTTTATGTGTAATACATAGCACATGATGAAGATTTGCATTTTGCGGGTGTATTGCTGACCTAAGGTTGAACCAATCTCTGAGGTTTTATTGTCAGGTGATTTGACTCAGGCTCACTTTGTCAAGAACTCCCTCTGCTGGACGGGGTATTTCATTGTCTTTCATATCATAAGGTGTCATATGTAAAATTTGATCAGACTTTCTGTGATCGATCTAGTTGGGTAGAAGGTAAATAAATGTGTTTCCACCACAGCTTACTACTGAAACAAAATCCTGGAAGACTATTTGTTTCTGTCGGCACAAGAACTACGGCTTCGGAGAGACTTTTCTACCCCCAGCGAAACAATGTAAAACATCCAGCTAAATCTACACAGAAAGACTTTGCTGAAAACAAGGTGGATGTTCTGGGGATGTCCAGTCGAAGCCCTTCTCGTTGTTGCTGTTTCCCACAGCAGCTAACTGGATCATTAATGGCTTTGTAATTTTCCAATTTCCCATAAAGTGCATATTTTTAGGGTGCATGGCACATTATGGTTGAGATTCTCCCATCTCAGCTGTAGCTCTCTGTAGCTCCTCCAGAGTTAACATGGGCCTCTTGGTTGCTTTTCTGGTTAACTCTTGCCCAGCCTGTCAGTTTAGGAATACACAATCCATATATTCCCATTGGTTTTATGGGAATATATGTCCTATGAATCCATCATCTTCATATGATGGATTTAACAATGCTTGGTGCACTATTTAAATTGTTTTATATGCTGTTTGTTCTCTGATTACTCAATTAAACATCCAAGACCTTCACAGGTGAGTTTTTTAAATAATGCTTAGGTGTCTTCTGACAGAAGGTTTAAGGTATCGGTGTAAAAGGAGTATTCATAAATGCAAGTCTTGTTGTTTATTTGTAAAAGAAAAAAAAAGTGCCAAAACCATGTGCGATTCTCCTTACTCCTCACTATAATGCGCCTCTTTGTGTCACATAAATCAATCCTTTGTATTGCATAAAATCCCAATAAATTATGTTTAATTTATCAGCTGAAAGAGAAAGTCCACGAAAAAAAACTTTGACGAGGCACTTTCTGCTTCTATATATATATTTTTTTATTCTGTTCTCTCATTCTTTCTGTTTTCTGGACAACTAAGACATTGAGGATGCAGCAGAATCTCACAGATGAAACGTGGATCACTGAAGCAAAGTGTTGCCACACTTCAAGTGTGTAGAGAAGGCTCTGTGCAGCTCGATGCGTCCTTATGCCACAACTGACCTCAATAGACAACCTGTATGCACGGACACAGAGAGACTGTGCATGAACCATGTGTCTTCATTCTCATTTGTGCTGTTGTGTTAATTTATGTCTTCGTGCTCACTGCATCTGGAAGCACGGGTTAAAACGGGAATGGTGAAGGAGAGGGCAAGAATGAAGAATAAAAAGGTGGATCTCTGAAAGTTGCACATTAATAAACAGGATTCGCTTGACTAATCCTGCCACTTCTGTTGCGACGGCGGGTCTGTCAGCTCACTCATTTTCAATAAAACCAGTCAGCCGTCTAATGCCTTCACACTGTCAGTTAGCTGCTATTAGTCAATAGATGAATATCATTCCCTCTGTTCCAATGAGGCAGCCAAGTGGTGCAGCCTCGGAGTGTGCTGACACAATGATGAATAGCTACGGGCAGTCCTCACACCGAAAAGAACTGTTTTCCTTCAGAACATTTCACAGCCAGGAGAGAGGGATGGTCTCATACCCCTGCAGAGCTAGATCTGGCACAAAGGTGTCCCTGTGGTAATGCTGCCTTTAGTGTAGACAGTGTGTCATGCAAGAATGTTTGTGAAATTCTTGCAATGCATCATAAATTTGGTGCATAATGCAGAACAAGTAGGATTTGGCTGCAGTGACTCAATTTTTATCATCTTCTTCAGCATTATCTTAAAAAAAATAATCATATGAGAATACTTGTGTTCTCCCATGTCATTTGCTCTCTTCTTGTTTCCTCTTTTTTGTTTTTTTGTTGTTGTTTTTTTCGTGTCACCTTTGCTTTAGATTATCCAGTCATTTTTCATATCGGACAAAGATAACCTGTGTAAAATGATCATCTAAACCAAACTTGGACTTGTGTGAAAATATAACATCCCCCCCCTTAAATGAATAGATTAACTAAACTTTCTTAAATTTCACCTGCTGTTTGGATAGAACATGTCTGGCAACATGAGGCAGGCTAAAAGGTCACAGAAAGACACACATCACGGCAAAATCTAAAGAAATTCAAAAACGGATTGAAGCCTGGAACAACGTCTAAAATACTGCAGGCCTCGTTTACTGCGGTATAATGTCAGCATTCATGATTCAACGATAAGACACTGGGCAAAATTGGGAGAGCATTTTTGTTAAAAACAAAATAAGGACACGAGGCCCTTGTCATGAAAAAACTTCCTGATGATCCCCAATATTTTTAATAGAGCATTCTCTGGAATAGTGATGCATCTGGTGTAAAACTCAAAAGTATTTATGTTTAAAAAAAAAAAAAATCATACAGGCAGTCAAACATTGGGGTCATTCAATCAAACCAGTCGCCTTTATACCATTAGGTGGATTTAGTGACGGTGAAGAGGGTCAGTTTTCTTTCCAAAAACACACAATAAATAGAATTACAACACAATTAAAAGTGACTCAGTGCTCAATACTTTAAAATATCAATTGTGTAGGACAGCATTGCTGCTTAAGGATCTGGACAATTTGATTGATGGAAGATCTGGCACAGAAACGTCCAACCAGTTTGTCAGCCTGTTATGCTCAAGTGCACAACAGGCTTGTGTTGTACACAAGAAAAAACAAACAAACAAAAAAAACACGGTAACACTTTATTTGAAGGGGGGTAAATAAGACTGTCATGACACTGTCATAAACACCTGTCATGCACATGAATAAGCCTTCATGAATATTTATGACTGTTGTCATAAAGCGTCATTCGGTAAATTATGACACTTTTAATACAAAGTTGACATTATCCAAAATGTCTTTGTTATGACAACTTGACATTAACCAAGAAATCATTACTGATATAAATTTGTTATAAAAGAATTAATGATTGCACTTTAAAAATTAGGTATCTTTATGTTATTAAAGGTAAAGTTTAAACAGTAATGATTTCTTGGTTAATGTCAAGTTGTCATAACAAAAGCATTTTGAATAATGTCAACTTTGTATTAAAAGTGTCATAATTTACCGAATGACGCTTTATGACAACAGTCATAAATATTCATGAAGGCTTATTCATGTTCATAACATGTGTTATGTCATGTTTATGACAGTGTCATGTCAGTCTTATTCACCCCCCTTCAAATAAAGTGTTACCAAAAACACTTATTAGCTGCAAAACGTGAAATGAAGGTTTTGGGGTGGCCTAGGTAAAGTCCAAAATTTCTTCATAGTGACGTGAAAGTACCACAACAACCTTTGAATATTGTTATTCCAAACAGGTGGGAGCAGAACCAGAGGGTGAATACTTTTTTTTTTCTTTTTTTTACATAACCTGTTAAGAATAAGTTATCTCAATAAATGAATGAATTTGAAAATAGTTTTTTTTTGCATTTATTTAGGTGGATGATCTGAAAACATTTACATGTGACAAAAACACACATGTCCATGGCACAGATGAAGTGAACACATTTAGAAAAGGTCTCATATCAGTGTTCCTTCTTTTGATCTCAGTTGCAACACGGACGTAGCTGCGACATGCATCGATTCATCCAGAAACAAATAAGAGTCGTGACCCACCAGTGGCAGCGAGACACGCAGGAGCTCCTGGACAGGGCCCTGGACACGCTGCAGGAGGCGAAACACGCCCACCAGGAGGAGCTGGAGCACCACAGAGACCGCCAGCACCAGCAGGACATCTGCCTGCATCTCAGAGAGAAAGTTGGTGTCTCTTTTACTTTTACCTCTTGGTCGCTCTGTGATTAACACACATCTGTTAGTGTGGATACGATGAAGATTATTTATCGCAGCGCTTAAAGGATTATGCACATGACATGTCCTTTGTAAGTGTCGATGTGATGGTATGAGGCGTGAAAGAGATCGTAAAGGGAGCCTTGTTCGACTGCCTGCTTGTGCATCGTATATCTGCTGATGAGGCTGTATATAATGCAGGGCTGCCTGACAGCATCTCTTGCTTTAGCTGCCGCTTGGGATCGGCTGTGAATGCAAACAAGCTAATAAGGATGGTCTGCCGAACATGATGCTGCTGTCTCTGAGGGGTGCTAGTTACACACTGACACAACAAATCCATATGCTGCAGATGTTGTATTGTATAAATTCAGTTTACTTTCCCCCCATGTTGTTTTTTTTTTTTTTTTTTTTTTTTTTTTTTTTGAATGGTCCTTTTCTCTGGGGCCTTTTTGGATGGGACACCCTAAAAAGGGCTGGGGTG
>NW_015112828.1:25942-38835 GCF_001443285.1 Poecilia latipinna
TTTTTTTTTTTTTTTTTTTTTTTTTTACTTCTGAATGGTCCTTTTCTCTGGTGACTGTTTGGATAGGACACTCTGACATGAGCTGGGTTGAGCCAGCATGACTGAGGCTCATTTAGTCAAATATCATCAGATTAGTTGTTTGTGTTCTGCAGGTTTGGATGCACAAAGTTTAAAATTTGACATCTGCAGGGTTTACGCTTCCTCTTCACACTTATTCCATGGCTGTATGTTGGAGGGGTTTAACACCATATTTAGTTTTCTTCTCATAAAACAACATTTTAATCGGCATCTTTAACAGAAATGTTGCAACAATCACAAACCTTAATATGTAATTCACTACGCCCATGATGCTGCCACCGTATGTCACCGTATGATGCTGTTTCTGTCACCAATATTTTGTAACAACCATTTCAGGTCTTTATAGAAAAGCTGTATTCACATTGAGGCTAAATCATACGAAGATAAACTTTACTTACTGATTAACTGACTGCTTTGTGTTGTGCTATCAGATAAAATTACACTGAAGTTTGTGTTAAGTGACAAATTTGAGCAAGACACTGCATGTCATTGTAATTAGTTGTTTTTAAACTCTACAAAGCCCATCTAGATAGCATGTCAGTTTTCAGATTTCCAGCTTCTTCTCTTTTGCATTTCGGTTCACAAAAATACTAAATGACCACAGAAAGAAAAAGAATAAAACTTTTAACCATTCTGACAGAAAAGTGATTGCTTTTCAAATGAACGATGCGATCTTAACCTTCAGCATGAAAACGTTTTCAAAACCGAAGGATTAAAGTTTTTCATAAACCAGCGTCATTATTGTTAGAAGTGTATATATTTCATATAAAGCAATCTGAAATACTTGGAAGGTTTGCATTTGTTCATTTTCTTTTTAATTGTGAAAAAGAACCAAGATATAGTATGTGTGAACAGAACTAGTAATAATCACGTCATGCGTGTTAATAAGTGCGTGTTTGTATCCCTGGAAGTAATTTAATGTATCTGGAAAGAAACTCATCTTTAGACAGATGCATGGTACGAAATAAACATAATATCATGAATTTAGCAACATCAATATAAACGGGTACTGTTAAATTCAATTGTAACCCATAGTAATTATCAATATATTTTAATAATCTTAAGTTAAAAACATATATTATAGACAGATTGACTGGAAAATAGGCCACAAATCACACAGTCTGTGTACAGCTTAACATTGAGAGCAAACAGGGAGCTGAACTGGACAGAAAAGAATCTACAAATCTAAAGGGAGGAAGCCCAACACTGAGATTGTCATAAGGTGGGGTTGAAGTGGTGAGGAGATGACGCAGAGAACCCAGGTTATGGTGAAGATGAATTTAATGATGAATGTAGTTCACATAGTCCAAATCAGGCAGCACGGCAGGAACAACTAGCACGCAGCTAAGCACCGGTAGCAACTGACAACGAAGACTAAATCAACTGGAACTGACGTCGACACAGGACTTAACCAGTACAACTGGGAAGACGGACAGACAGACGCAGACTGCAAACGTTTGACAATTGACAAGGACCCGACGAGGAACACAGACAACAGGTGGGTATAAATACACACGGGGTAATTAAGGGAATGAGACACACCTGGGGAGCAATCAACGGGGAGGACAGGAGAGAGACTCACAGGGAAACAGGAACACATTGAAAAACTCAAAAACACACAGAAAACCACGGATCATGACAGAGATAAGAAAACAAACCAAACTGCACACAGAGGCAGGAACCCAAACACACTTCTATTACCTGAAGTTACCACAGTCGGTCACAATAAAGAACCTAAAACCTTTTAGTTATTTTAAGAAAAGAAAAAAAAAAACATTTGCTGCTTCTTGCTGGATTCCAAAGCAGAGGTGATGGTGCAGCAAGTGATTTGAAACATTAAGTTAGAAGATTATTTTACTGATCAGTAGAAAACTTAAGTATTGGTTTATTCCTTGAAGCTTAAATTATTTCTTTTCTTATGAATATTGAAGATTTAGAGTTTGCAATAAAGTAGATTGGATTTCTACCTTTTATAGAATTAGTGATACAGAAGAACTGGGCTTTTGTATACTGTTTGGACATAGTGTCCTTATCAAGGACATTTTTCCTCTTTATTTTCAGCTCTGACTTGAACATCATAAACATCTGACTGTAACTGAGGAGCAACACAACAATGCTTCCTCTTGGTAACTTCAAACTGTGTCCCTGACAACAATAAGAGACTAGAAATTCCAGTAATTTCAGTAAAAGAAAACATTTCTCATAGAGTTGATGCGGGTCACTCGTGTAAAAAAAAAAAAAAATGCCCTGCTTTTTATTAACTTTTGTCGACAGTGATCTCTGAGTCAGGAAAATGATTTTGTTATGCACAGAAGTCATCTTACACCGAGGCTCAGATTGATGCACGTTTGCATCCAGTCATTATTTTTGCTTGCTGTTATCATCACAGCGCAGTGACACAGCAGAGAGACAAGATGGATTCGCCTTTCTACTGCAACTGCATCTTTAACGCCTTGGTTTCCACCACCCCTCCGGCGGGTGTATTCCCATTGTTGAAAAAGGACTCAAGTGCAGGTCTGAGCAGGCAGCTGGGAGGAGATAAACAAACAAATTAAACCGTTAATAAAGAGAGAAACGAGCTTGTAGCTCAAAGTTCAGAGCAGAGAAGAAGGCCAAACAAGGTGGGGTATAAGGAACACGAACAGCAAACATAGGTCAGGATTTAGCAGTGAACAAAGACAATTAAGATGTAGTACTAAAGAACTTAATGACAAAACAGTTCTGACAATAAGAGACCTGAAAAAAGCATTCCTGGTAAAGATGTGTGAAGAGACGCTATGATCCAGAGAGCAAGTGTAGAACTGATGAAGAAGCTCTTTTTCCCACAGTCACTGGCTTCTTCTTCTGGGTCTTGAGGAATTTTGTAGATATCCTGTACTTACAGGGCATTTGCGATGGCGTCACAAAAAGTACCCACCAGGGCATCTTGGAAGACAAACAGCAAACGCAACCATACGAATACATCCAGAAAAATCCAAACAAGCAAGTATGTAAAACACCTAATAAGGCAATATAGGAAGTTTCAAAGTGAAAATTGAAATTTATTTGATGAACTCAACCCATACCATATGTCACAGACCAATTGTAGTCAGAATCATGAGTCAACATGTCATACAATTTGAAATGTTATGGAGATCTACGTGTTGTCAGGGAATCACACAAAGACCAGTTGGAAAAGAAAGATTTTAGTGGCCTAAAACATTTCAAAGGGGCATCTCAGCTCTTAGCTGCTATTATACCCAGTGAGGTAAAACTTATCCCTTTTTTATTTAACTATTGGAAAATGCTATGGGCCATAAACTTTTCATTTCAAAAACCTACAACTGATCTGTAAGCTGCACGGCAACAAGCATAAATCCAAGAACAACACAGAAGATTTAACATTTAATGTCTAGACCATGGCCTTGGCAGAGACAATACTTTCAAGCAGTTTAATTTTCTTAGGTGGCTTTTTAATAATGTAAGCAGACATAGAGATGGTGCAATATTAAGTCACATAAAGCCTGCCATAGATTTCATAACAACCATGCCGTCATTGTCTGGATTAACGCTTCTGTTGACTTTTCACAATGTGAGAATGTAAACGATGGAGTGTTCAGTTTTTGTCTCCTTTCACTGCGGTTCAGACGAGCTTAGAGACATCATTTTGCATCGAAAAGCGGTTTGTGGCTGCGGGGGCAGCGGGAGTGTCTGGCTGCCCCTCTGACTGGCAGACGGTCGGTCAGCTGATGTAGTAAGGCTGTTTGCCGTACTGAGTGTGCGTCAGTACTGTGGTCAAAGTTCAACAAATGTCATCACTGAGGTCTCCTCCTGCCAAGGTGGGAGCAGCGCTGTCCGAACCATTGTTGGCTGGTCTATGCAGTATTAATAAGTGGGTTTCAGAAAGTTGCTGCTTTTGTTCTGAAAGCTTTTTATTATTTAGTTGTTGTTTTTTTTCCCCCAGCAAACACATTCGGTTGGTTTAGCATCAAACCAAGGAGAATGAGGAAAACCATCAGTGATGACCTGTATTGAGTACGGTGGAGGATCGGTGGTGCTGTGGGCCTGTTTTTCCAAAGGTTGTGGGAGTCAATTTTGCTCTGGAGGACATTATGAATTATGTGAAAGATCATGATATTTAACCTAAAATCCATGTTGAAATTGCTCAATAAACTGGAAATGGGTCTTCACTAGTTCTTTAAGCAGAATAATGATCCAACACGTACGGCCAAATCGACACATTATCTGCTCACCAGACACAGAACCGGCTTTCTTTAATCATCTGTTCCCAGACCATAAAAACCTGAGGGGTGATTTTCTTCATAAAAATATATTTCAGTGATCTAAGGAGAAGAGAATGTGAGATAGGACCACAGAGTCTGGGTGATCTGGAGAAACTGTGTGCTTTTTCTCTCTTGACTCCAATACTTTACGTGAAAATTGCTCTTTTTAAGCAAATCTTCTAAAATCCACATTTTGTTCATACCTGGTGGTTAATATCTCTTTGTTTTATTCAGAAATGCTCAGAATTCCCCCTAGCTTACTCAGGCATTGACAGACTGGTTCTGAACTTATTTTAGAGAGCAAAGCTGCCTCATCTTTACAAAGGACAGGTAAAAAATGTCCCGGGAGAAAATTAGGGGCAATTAATTTCTTTACTCCTTGTCACACAAAATCAAAAATGATTCTCTTGAGAATAATAATAATAATAAAAAAAAATGACCTCCTGGATTCGTAAATGACATTATAAACCTTATCTGCGATGAGCGATAGTATAACCTTTGTCCGCACCTATAAATCATACATTGGCAGAGGTAAGGTGAAATGGATAAATACTATCATGAGTTAAAATTCCACGCCTGAGATGCAACGCAGCTCATTTCATTTCTTTTTTTTTTTTTTTATCACCAAATGCCAGACTCGTCTTTTCATCTCATCAGGCGTTTGTTCTGGGCTATTCTGGCTGCTGTAATTAGCTGGTATTGTTCTTGGTGTTACTCCTCATTCCAGCCTTTTATTATGTCCTTGCTTTCATTTTACCTCCCGCTCATATTTCGCCCGCAGGCGTCTTTGATTGTGTGATTGTGTTTTTCCACACGAGTGGATTAAGCCTGGAGGGATGACAGATTGCTGCAACAGGCTCAGGTGGGAGAAGAGATGAGTGGGCCAGCAGGACAAAAAACTCAACTGTCGGATGGGGCGGGGGGGGGGGACATTTTTCATCAAACAAGAGTTTTTATAACAACATCTCATTTGCCTTCAGAGTACTTTGCAAAACAAACGACGCTGTCACGGATTAAATTATGGCCGGATTATCTATTATTGTGCCCTTCCCCAGTTAATCGGGGTATTCTCTCGGCAAAAGTGTTAGCAGATCCCCTGTCAGTGACTATTAAGTACATTGTTGGAAAAGTCTCAGTCGCGGAGACAGCGCGTGGGCCACAGTGCTTCAGCTGACAACTCTCTGAGGAGTTAATTGCTCATATGTGTATAATTTTCTCTGTTATGGACATTAGAAAAAAATTCTGATAGGGCCAGCTGTGAAACTCTTATTGCATATTGCAGCAAAGAGCTTTCGTCTTTTTCTCATTTTGGAGACTGACATTATTTCAAGTACTCTAAAGAATTGCATAGCCTCGTGTTTCATTATACTGATCAGGAAAGTAGTCTTACATGTGAACTGTGTTCGGTTGTGTCCCGTTTGTCTACAGAACTTCCTTAATTCTTCACTTTCTTATGATTCAGAATTTTACTTAGAAGGTTTAAAAAAAGACACATTTAGACCAGGCAATATTTTTCTATTGTTCAGTTTCTTGTTCTTATATGAGTTACAGTTTGGTCTTCTGCTGGCTGCTGCAGCCCGTCTACTTCAAGGTCCAACGCACTGTGTGTTCAGAGACTGCAGTCTGCACGAGTTCGTAGAACTGAGTGGCCGTCTGAGCTTGTGTTGTCCTTCTGTCATCTCAAACTAGATCTCTCACTCTCCTGATGCTTTAAAACGTCACTAAATAAAGTTTATTTACGTACTCAAAAGAGTTATGTAAATAAGCTGCATTTACTTACTCGCGAGAGATTTTAGGTTTTTTTTTATAAAGCATGCATTTTAAGTGCTGTGCAACTGGAGAGAAAGGCAGTCAAGTTGTTTTTGTCCACATAGCTTGCATATTTAACTTTCTTTTCATCCCATTCTCTGTTAATCTGGGAATGTGTGCGAACCACAAATTGTTAACTATGGTTTTTATTTTGTTGTAGATTCAAATCTTGAAATTGTTTTTTTCCCCCCCCCCCTACACAGTAGAATTTTTCAGTTCAAAAGAAGTCTAGATTATGACACCCAAAACAAAAATCTGCACCGAACAGCTGCAAGTTCAAATGTCTGCTGTGCATATTACACAGTAAGAGGTAGATTAATAAACTGTTTATATGCTCTTTTATTGTTTTTCAATACATTAAAGCAGTTACACATATATTAACAACAATAACACTTGTTTACTACTATAAGCCTGTTTACTATTATAAACAATTATTAAAAATGATTATGGAAATAAATATACTTATAAATAAACAGTCAAAACAAAAAGCATTTCTCTAAAAATGACCAACTATTGGCCCCAAAACAGATGAAAAAAACAATCAAAGTCCAAAGAAAAACTTTGACATGGGTTTCTGAAACATGTCGCAAAATGTCACTTTGGAGACAAAATGTAAACAAATAAGGGATGATTCAAGACTTTTGCACAGCACACTGTATATATTAATGATTTGTCACTAAATGGCCTGCAGAAGAACTGACAGCTTTTGCACCGCCCACTGACAGAAAATATTTAAGCGAACAGTTATGCTAACAAAGGCTTTCAGCATGCTGCAGAGCTCAGATAAAAACACTATCATTCTTTTGTCATTTTGACATCTCTTCAGTCTTTCTTGTGCTGCCATGGAAAAGGATGGAGTCCCATTTCTATTTAAATTCACAGAAAGCGAGATTCCAGTGACAAATTACTGTACATAATGGTATTTCTCCCCTCCGATCCCCCCCACACGTTTGCGTTCCTTAAAATGCCACTTCATCTCTGCCTAAACAATAAGTCAGACTAATGCATTCTGACAGGAAGCATCTACGGGATTTTTCAGATACAAATTATTCTGCAAACTGAACTTACTGAAAAAAAACAACAATAAAAAAACTTCAAATGTCCACTAATACAAATGAAAATATATGTAGATATATTTATTCATCACGTATGTCTCTTAAAAATATATCCATGTTATTTACAGTCTGGATTTGAGAACATACTTCTCATATCTGAGACAGATCAGGGATTACCAGCTGATTAAATGATGGCTGCTTGTTTTCTGGAATACAAAAATCTAACAGAAAACAAATTATCTTCCATTTCATTTTACATTCAAACCAGCAAACCACCAATTGCAGGGCAAACTCCTGCCACTACTGTCACCGTTAAATTTTTCCTGATGTTTCTTCAAATTTTTTGCGATGTAATATATTTCATTCATTGAATTATTATTATTTTTTTCATATTATGTTAAATGTTTTCAAAGTGACCTGCGCATGGGTTACCCCGCCTTCCTCTTAATGACCACTGAGTGCCAACTCCCTCTGTGATTCTGACCAGAGCAAATAGAAAGAAAATGGACTGAATTGTCGTTTTATTGGCTGACCGCCTGGAATGCGTTTTACACAGAAGCAACACATTTCTATGTTATCTGTGAAAGATGAGTCCCCTCTGCCATCAGGGATCTGACATGCATTTAAGAACATTTTAAGAACTTTTCTTTTTTCCCCTACAAGGACACAAACATCAGAGGAGAGACGTCCAAAAGCAGGCGGAGTAGCAAATATGCACAAAATAAGTAAACTTATATAAAGTTAACTTGCTAGCTCATAAAGGTTTGTACTAAAATCAACTCTCAAGTTCTTTAGTCACAATCTAGTTATATATATATTTTTAAAATTACATTATTTGATTTATAGTTACTTATATACAATAGGTTATTTGCCCTCTTGCTTTTAATTACTGACTGTATTTTCCAAGAAATCAAACTTGGAAGACCAGACGATTACTAACTCTTCCAACATTGCTGAGCAACTTAACTCTGTGATTGGTTTAGTACATTTAATGCTTTGCTTCACTGAGCACCAGAAGGCATTGAAATCAATACCATGCCCTTTCACAATCACCAGATTGCAATACAGAAAGCAGGATTACTATTAACCTCACTGTCCGTATAGACATGTTACACTGACTGAAAAAAAAGTGTGAATATTTTTTATTCATTGGCTTTATCTTCTGCGCCTAAAATGTCACATCAAGTCAGATTAAGGACTAAAAGTCCGTGTGAGAAAATATTATGATTTCTAAAAAGGAACAGCGCTTTATCTGCAGGCTCAACATTGTTAAATAGAAGTGGATTAGAGGCCGGATCGTTTGAAGTCCCCCTCCTGAACACACAGCTGCTGCTTTTATCTCAGCCAGCCCGTCAGGAGCGATTGACTTTATGATAACTGCTGGTGCTAATGTGTGTGAGAGCATGTTAATTTTAAGTTCATGCCTTTGGGGATTTCTAAGCTTTCTTCTGATAGAGCTGTGAATCCATCTGCCCTGTCAAATGCAACACTTAATACTCAGCAGGCCTCGGACGGGCTGCTGCACAGCGGAGCTGTCCCTTGCTCCTGTAGCCAGTGACGCCTCTGTTTGTCTTTTTATACCACAAAGAAGAGCACAAACTTAACGCCAGACTGTAGTTTTAATGTGACAATTTGTCACATTTAAATCGCAGATAAAAAAAAAAACAAAAAAACAATTATGGGTTGGATTTGACTGTGAGATATTAACTGTGAGAGTGGAGGGCAAATGATCGAATGGTTTTGGATTTCTTCGTGGTGTGCGTTTGCATTGATCCCCCATTTGCGGACGCCTCTGAGTAAAATTCAGTGCAACCCGTTGTCTTCAAAAGATACCCGATTTGTACATGGAATGCCTGTTTGTAATTTGATCTCTGTATAAATACAGCTGTTCAGTAAACGACTCAGAGGTGTGATAGAGAACATTAGTTCATAAAGACAGAGGTACACAGCTGACTGATCAGAGTTAAGGCTGTGGAGAAAAGCTGGTCGCAACTGATAGAAAGATAAAATGCATCTATTATGTGCTTAAGCATACTTGACTTTGTGTTGGCCTGTCACATTCCAGCTCAATAAAATATTAAACTCAAGGTTTTAATGTGACAAACGTTAAAAAAAAAAAAAAAAAAAAAAAAAGTTTCAACACTATAGAACCCTTTTGGAAGGCAGGTCTAAGTCACTCACTTCAGAGTTACTCTCGTTACGATTTAGTGCTCTGACAAATCCAGAGGTGATCGCACATAAAGTGTTAAAATCGCTTCTGCCATCTCCTTTGGCATCCGTTTGGCACTTTGGCATCTCGTTGTCTGTTCGTAGCTTTTTCAAAGTCACTTCGCATTGATGATAATCTGCTTTTTTTTGTTGTTGTTGCTGTTTCTTCCCGGTGCGCGTCCATAGCTGCAGCAGTGGAGGGCCCAGCAGGAGGAGGTGGCGAAGCTGGAGGCAGCCATAGCAGCAAGACGTCAAGAGGAAGAAGAGGAGAGACTAAAGAGGGAGCAGGAGAAGGAGGCTGCCATGAGATTCCACCAGAAAGAGAAAGTAAAGACTTTGTCTATATTTCTGTCCTGGAAAGGTGTTTGTTACTTGCTGCAGCATTTTTTTTATTTTTTTTTAATCAGTAATGTAGAGCAAATTTATCAAAAGTCTTTAAAAGAAATAAGAGTAGTCAGGAGAGCTTTATTGATATACATTACTTATGATGTTGATATAAGCTTTGTTGGTCTAATTTGATTTGATTTAAAAAGGATGAACCTGGGTCAATGGAAAAAAAAAACCCCAAAAGAAAAGTCAATGCAAAAATGGAAATGATGCACACAAAGGAAAACCCTTGATGTTATGAAATTGAAAGCATGTGCCATTATCATTACACGGGGATTTTGATTATCCGTTTTAGTTATTGAACCCACAGGTGTGATAACACCAGAACGTGTTTGTTTCTGACTGTTTAATTAACTCCCTCCTCAGGGGTCCACTATTGGGGGGGAGGGGAGGACTGGCAACCTGGGACGCTGTCTTGATTAATGAGAACATTCAGGCCTCATTGGATTCCGTATAATTTAGCACAATAGTCAGACAGACCCTGAAATTTCATCTCATTTTCTCGATTTATATTTATCTGATTCCTGCCGCCTCGCTCAATAGGACATGATGATCCTGGGAGTTTTCCGAGAGTCAACTTTGCTTACTGCGTGATTGCTCTCCTTGTTAACTTTCTGTTGTTTGTCGCGCTTCGTTTTTCTGTTCTTCCAGCTGAGACTGTTTTATTTAAAGCAGCAGAGGAGGAGGGAGTTGCTGGAAGAGAGGGATCAGAAGGCACTCGCAGCTCTGAGGAGCGACATGGAAGAACAGGCGAGAAGAGACCGGGAGAGGTGAGTGCTGGATAGAGGGACCTCATTTCTTTGTATGTCAGTGTCATGTGTTGGCCCGCGGTGGGCCTGGCGATGGATCTGGTCTGTCAGTGAATGCTGGGAATAGGCGCCGGCCCCCGCCTTCAACCTTGAAAAGATAAACAGTTATAGATAATGGATGTGATGCCAATAAGCACACTGATTATATCTATCGATTTAATTCTGCCTTATTCTCACGGCTGCCACAAACTGATGTTTTGCTGGTGGTAAAAGTCATCAATAAAGCTGCCAATGCACACATTTCCTTTCTTCGGCAATCAGAATTGGACAAGGCTTGATGACGTGCTCTGCTGTTATTTGCCTTATCTCATGGCTGCAGTAGATCCAGTTTCCTCAAAACAATTTAAAGGGCCCTACTCTGACTTTTGAGAACCCCCCCCCCCCTTTTTTTTTACCATAATTACAGACTAAAAGCCTGTTTTTTGGAACAGCACTCATCTTTCGGTTTTAAGTAGCTTCTGTGCCATGTTCCCATCTAACGAAAGGGTAAAGTAAACAATGATTTACTGATCACGTGAGCATGAAGCACAGTCACAACTAATGAAAATACTGATATCAAGGTGATCTAAACAAGACTCTGGTGTTTCTTTTAGTTCAACATGATCACCATCTGTCTATTTGCTGCAGTAAAAAACAAAACAAAACAAAAAAGTAAAATTCTTTACTTGCAAAGAAAGCCATATCTGAATACCCTTCTTAAAAAGGTAAACTAACGTAGTTACAGCACTTTTTGAGGTTGTTGCGCCACAAACGTGCTCCAATTTTGCAGACACGCTCACAGTATTCACATAATTTGTGCATACCACTTGTAAGAGACGCTGCTATTGCTTTACTTTGCTGGTTATCTTCGATTGGACTTGTAGGATCCTAGATTGAATCAAAGAAAAACTCTTCTGACATGCGAGGGGTTTTAAGCTCTCACAGAGGCCTTTTTGTTTCATTGAAGCTATCCATGCTATTAACAGTCAGCGTGTTTACAGAGCTTTTGTTCTGGTGTGTATTTGCACAAATCCAAACAAAACAAGTTGGGACACAGAACCAGTTTCCTTCTTGAACTGCATGATGGCCAGTCAGACATTTGCATGGTATTTGTAACTTGCAATTGAACATGCAGTTTTCTGGAGTCTGGGAATTGCATCCGGGGAGGAACAACACTTCTGGATTATTGAATTATTTGGATTTTCCACATAATCACACAAGAAAGCCGTGTGCTTCAGGTGTTGCCTTTCAACGGAAAAAGGTTACATTTGATTTGACGTCAGGCAAAAAGAAAATGTTAGATTATTAAAAATGTGTTTTGCTGTCTGGTTTCAGTTATTCTTGACAGGTGTGAAGTTTCACAAAGCGCACTTCGTTTTCTGATGTGGCACCATACGGGGCAAGGCGAGGAATAATGTTAAAGCGGCTTCATGATGGAGTAAGCCGCAGCTTTTAGACTGCGTTTTGTCAGGAAGAACAAGTGGGGGGCGTGGGGGGGGGGAGCTGAAAAATAGATAAAAACAGATAATCTGAGAAGAGCTGCACTCTGGCAGCACCATTAAAACCCCACCTGCAGGTTCGGTGTGAAGTGATAGGTAACGCTGCCTCTGGCCGTGGCCAAGGAGCAGAGGTGTCATCCAGGCCTGATGTCCGACAGCCTCTCCCTCTCTCTCTGCTCCCTTTAGGGTGCTGTTTCGCGCTGATGTGTTGCAGAAACGAATGAGGGAGAGAGAAAAGCAGGAGCTGGAGCAGCAGAGGGAGGAACGAGAGAGGCACGATCGTCTGGAAGCTCTCAGAAAGCAGGTGAACTATTTGCCGGCCTTAACGGTTTGAGCCACTCAGCTTTGTTCTGTCAGTTCAAATTACTCACAAGGGAAGAACTGGACTCATCCATACCCCGGGCAGAAACATCAGTGCCACCTTTTGGTTGCAAGTGAGAACGCAGTCGTGAGTTTTCAATATCAATGTCTTTTTTTTTATCTCAGGTTGAGGTGGTGGCAGAGGCCGACCCAGAGAGGATGATGGCGGATACAAAAGCTTGGAGGAGCCGACGTTTGAGTGAGAAAGAGTTTGAGCTGCAGAGGCCTCTCTACAGTATTAACACGTACACAGACAAACAGGTGAGGAATGATAATATCTACCCTCCGCTCACCTTTACCTGTTGTTTAAAAGATGCCAATGACTGGGCACATTATCATCTGCTTCAATCTGCTTGTTTCCGCTCCCTATGTATCGACTTCAGACAATCGCTTCCCCCCCCCCCCCCCCCCCCCCCCCTTCACCACTACCACCAACACACCAGACCG
>NW_015112828.1:42102-51206 GCF_001443285.1 Poecilia latipinna
CCCCCCCGCCACCCTGGTTTCTACAGCTACAACAATCAGTCGTTCAGGTTTTGTTTCACTTTGGTTGAGACTGACCCATGCCATCGGGAAAAATACACAAAGCAAGTGACTTATCAAACAATGATTGCCCTCATATCAACACACAGCCAAGATCCCAAGGACACCATGTAAATCAATAAGCTGCAGAGGCTGCTGGATCTGTGGCTTCTTTGTCCCAGTTCAGAGCAAGAAGAGAGAGAGAGAGAGAGAGAGAGAGAGAGAGAGAAAAAAAAAAACATAGTTGTGTAATTTAGTGGAAAAAGCTGTAAATATGTAATTAATTTACTACGTACCGGTTGCATGTCTGTCTCCCAGATTGTGTCAGATCCAAGAGTCCGAGCTGAGCAGGCTTTCCGAGAAGCTGGAGTACACCAAAACCAGTACGCCAAGGAGGCCCTGTCCCAAATCAAGCCTCCTAAGCCACCGAGACGAGACACAAAATCCACACTTCAGTTCTGACAAGAATTGTGTTTGGCTCATGTTGTTTTGCTCCAAGCATTTTCCTTTTTCTCTTTCATTTAAAACAGTGAATAAATTCATATAGCGCCTTTCTTGTTGCACTAATCGCTCCGAGTGCTTTACACTGTCACCACATTAGCCAGTTAACTTGGACACTTCCATACACTGATTCACAGATTAGTAGGCAACATGAGGGAAGCTGGAATCAAATCCACAATCTTCCTATTGACCACGGTCGCCCCAGATCTTAATAGAGCTAAACGACGCAGCAACTTAGAATGTTCCCGTCTCAATGTTTGTCATACCGCATCCTGACCTGAGTCATTTAAGAATAAATATGGACCAATAGTGAACACCTGGCTACTATTTTAGCAGATAAAAACTCTAGCTTAAATACCATAAAAATGTATCATTTATCAGCATCTCAACACATTTCAGATGCTGAATATGAATTTTGTCAGAGACTGACATATTTTGTCGTCACATGCCAGTTAAGCTCTTCAACTACTCATATCTTAATATCCTGCTGCATATTTTCTTTTCTTTTTTTATACAGAGGAGTTTTCTAAAGTGTCTGCTACATGTTTTGAAGACTTGTTGTTAATGCTGCTTCAACATGCTGTAAGACTTACAAATGAGCAGACAAAACTTACAGGAAAAGTTTGGACCTGTGTTTGAACATAAGCTTAAATTGACAGGAGTTTCAGATGCAGTTTTGCAGCTGAAACACTAGTTTATTAGAATTAATAAACAAGCACAAATACATTAGATCAACAATAATGTGCATGGCTGAGAATACAGTTTTGCAAGCCATGCATATAGAAATTGCAGCAGCGATTTGAAGTTATTAATGCTAGCCATTAAAAAAAAAAAAACGCTCCTATATGATCCTAAATCTGATACTTCATCCCTGGTGTAAACATAAATACGTAGCACTTGATGCTGCTTCCAGCCATTGCTGGGGTGCTGCCAAAGTTCCCTTTATTTCAGTATGAAAAGTGTAGCAATTAATTTAAGACTTAAATTCTGTTATAAGTAATAAACTTCATGCATTGACCTAGCATTGCAACAGTTCACATCCAACAAAGGAATTGCTGATGGGTGTTTATTTATTGACTGCTTACATAAAGTTCTTTTTTTACAATAACATATGTACAGCATAAACTGCTAAGTAGATCTTGAAAACATGTAATATTGCTCTTTATTGTCTGTGTTGCTTTATTACAAAAATAAATGCCTTTCAAACCATAGATCACTGTCTAAGCTACAGTATAAGCTGTTTTTTTTGTTTTGTTTTGTTTTGCTTCAATAAGGTGCTATTTAATTTTCAGACATTCAGATACAAAATCAAAAATATCAAATATCAAATCAAAATAAACATAAAATTTTGGAGTCAACTCTATGCATGTCAGCCTTGGTGGCACATTAACATGAAAATGAGCATACACAACACATTATTGTAAAGATTTGTACTACCTTACAACGATAGCGCATTTAATATGAACATATGCAACAAATACTTAAATATCTGTAAAAGCAATGTGAAAATATTTATTTCAACTTCATCAAATAAATCATAAAAAAAAGCATAAATATTTCTCTAATTTAACTATTAACATTAGGTACAGTGTATGTATATATACATTATCAACATGGTAGATATAGATAGTTTTTTGTTTTTTTTTACAGGAGGGGCAAAGCGTTCAGGCAACAAGTCCTAAATGTTTCTTGATGAAGTGGGACACCAGGACTTGGGGTCTCTGCTGGTACTCCACCAGAACGTCGTGAGAGGAGGTGATCTGGTCGCCGTCGAAGCGGTTCAGTAAGGCAACGCACACCACAGCCGCTGCAGGAAGAAAGGAAGTGATGAGTGCTGGCACAATACTGTCCCAGTGCCTTATGGTTGATTCCTGCCTCTGCTGAAGATAGAAGACTTGGAAGTATTCTTTTAAGGTTTCAATTATTATTCCAGCCGTTTCTCGGCTCTAGGTCAACACACATCTCCCCGACTTTCGCATTTTGACGAGAAGTGTCTGTGCTGCGGTTCATTTAAGCAGTTTAAATAGAGTAGTATAAAATTGTGAAAGGTTCAAATGTTTTTCTCTAACATGGACATTTTGTCCCTCTACTGAATAACAGTACACATTAGTGTGAGATTTTCCTAATGCAATTAAAGATTAATTCATCCTAAGGCTGACTCTACACGTTTAGCTAGAAATGCTCATCTCCGTAAAGGATGCTGCAGGTCGGAGATTTCTTGCTCAGACAGGAAGTGTATTTCTGTCTGTCTTGAAACATCAAATTAGACTAATTGCCTGATGTGTTCACAGCTCTTGTACTGGGTCATTCTAGTGTTCAACAATTTGTTATAAATAGACACCTTTCAGGCCACAGACTCGGCACATGGCGGCAAAGACGGTGGATTCCATCTCGATATTCCTCACTCCAGCCTCGTAAGCTTTTCTCAGATACTCCAGCTTTTCCTCGTGAGAAAAAGAGCAAAGAGCTCCGTCGAGTCTGCCTTGACCTGTGGAGACACAGAATATTTCAGTACGCGAGTCCAAGAGGACTCAGAAGTGAATTATGAATGATGTTTTGCTTAGTACCTTCGTAGAAGTCATGGGTGCACATGGTGTTTCCAATGACGGTTGGGAAGTTTTGCAACTCGGAGGAGCATTGCAGAAGCTCGTTGGCAACTCCTTCATCCAGCTCAGTGCTCCGAGTGATAACTTTACCCAGAACAACTTGTTCAAACTGGGGGAGGAAAGAGTAGTCCACTGCTTTATCAGTGATCACCACCGTGCCTGGAGCCAAACCTGCAGATGATGCATTACAATGGGTTTTATAGATGAAAGTCTATATTAAAAAAATAAAATAAAACTGTCTTCAGGAGAAAAATATAATCTGGTCTCACCGACTCCACCAGATGTTCCCAGTCGAAACAAGACCACATCACGGCACCGGGCGTGATGGAGCAGCTTAATGAGCTCGTGCAGCATGATGGAGATGGAAGGGACACCCATACCATGCTACAATTAAAAAAACAAACAAACAAAAAAACATCTTCTAAAAGCTGTAAACTTCATATTTTAAAAATCTAGCTGTAGAAGTCTGTGACGGTGAACGCAGATTACACTCATCTCTGTAAAAATGAATACCTACACTTATAGAGAGCACCGGTCCCACTTTGTACATGCAGTAGCGATCGGTCCCCTCGCAGATATCTCTGATGTCTTCTGGGATTCCCGGCAGTTTCAGCTCGTGGTGCATGAACTGGGCAAAAGCCTTCATTCGATTCGCACTGCCACCAACACACACAAACTAACAGAGAGGAACCAGTTAATACAGTGAGTTTTGTTTTATGACGGGCAGGCTTGTATTTCCGTCGCTAGGCTTTTACCTTAATATCTCCAAACATCTCTGGAAGGTTGTGAGTCTTTGTGCTCAAACTGAAGTGGTACAGAATGTCCTCCTCCATTGTGTCCAAATAGGGATTTTTAACTTGAACCTGTTGCCTAAGAGTATTTTACTGCATATTAAAACACAGTCAGGATCACATCCATTGTACGCGCAGAATCAATAGAATACAAACCACTCACTTGATGTAGTCATTGTGTTCATTCCCCATGCAGTTGAGAAGAATCGGTGCCATGACTGTAGGTGATGCTTTGAAATAAAGTCTTAGATGTCTCAAATGCACTTGATGCAACTGTGTTTTGAGTAAGAGTCAACCCAACAGTGGGGTTGATATACCCGTCACCCCTGACCTAGCCACTGATTGGTTCAGAAAAGAGGAGTAGCAGCACTTGCGCGTCTGCTTAAAGTATCCACCACTGATAAGCAAACAGGGGAAGCACAGTGATGTAGAAATATTTAACTAAAGCAAAAAAAAAACACCCCAAAAAAACAACAGTAACAGGAACAGGCTGTGAGACGTAAACAGTGAGGTATGAATAAACCCTGAAGTGTGTAATGTCTACAATTCAGCCAATGTGAGTTCAGAAAATATCTGACGCATACGGATAAAACCCACAGAGGGAACGCGGAGATAACCTCTGACCTTTACATGCAACAGTTTGACAACAAAGCAGCCGTATACAGTACGTTCAATGTATAACCAGCAGCCACATGGTTCATTCAGATGATAAACACAGGAGATGATTATGTTTTCAAACCTCCACGGATACTCGCGCAGCACTTTTTAAGGGAGTGTATTATTTTTAACCTACATTAAGCACAAAACCTTTCATACTTTAGGTTAGACAGAATTGCCAAAAGTATGTGTTTTTCTAAATATCAAATTAATAAAAAGAACTCCTGTAGATGTAAGAAGACCAATTATAGTTTGCAAAATTTAATCGAGGACAAACACAAATGCCTACAATCTAAACCATTCGTGTTTTAAATTTTGTAGAAGTGAACAAAACAGAAATGAGACTCATCAGAGCTCGTTTTGTTTACAGAAAACTGTAAGGCGGTCAGGTAAAGAATATGGAAGATCTGGGTGCGAAAGGGTTCATGTTGAAAGCAGAGAAAAAGAATCGGAGTCATTTGCAACTTCAACTTTATTTTAGTAATCGTTTACTCATTTTCACATACGCAAAGAAACTTTAACAAACGCACCTTCATCACGTAACAGATGAAATTAATGAGGCACCACTTACAGGGAAGAATAAATACAACACTACAGCCATAATTCATCGCTTTCACACTTTTAAAGATGTCGAACTAGGTAAAATGCTTGATCTCGCTCAGCAGGACAAAGTTGAGAAATTGTCAGAAGAAAAGATGGCAACCGTTCTTCTAGAAGTGCATGCATCCCATTTCTGCACATCTGGCAATCCTCCAGCCTGTGGACATGGAGATGGGAAAAAAAGAGCAAGAGTCACTGCATTAATCATCCCCACATAAGTCACTATCATATCTACATAACACTGTCAGGATGCTTCATAAATTTCCCAATGGTTCAAACGTTAAAAGTTTTAAACAGCAAATTTGTCATTTCGTGGTGGTTATTCATAAAGCAGTCACATAAAATCAATACACTGCTTAACAGCTTGCCTTCATTTTGCTTTATCGCATTAGGAGTGCATTCTGGGAGCATGATAAAAAGACAATGGAAATGTTTTAACAATGATAAAGCGATCGTAACCTCGCTGCTGCACATCTTACTGGATGAATCAAATCACTGCTGAGGTGCGCCGTCTTCTGCATAGCCAAACCTCAACAGCTTAGTCATGTCAACGGGAGCCATTTTCTTGTCAAAAGTTCTGAAATGGCAGCGAAAATGATTATTGTTTTAAGTAGATTTTGAAAGAAGTGTAGAGCTTCGTCCATTCTTATTACATAAACACTGACATAAATGTGTTTCTGTTTAAGATAAACAGATTACAGTTAACATGGATTAAACATTACCCAGTTACTTAACTGTTGGGTAAACCCCAACTCCGTCTCCCGACAAACTCTGGCTACTGATTAAAGAAGTTTTTTTCTTTCTTTCAACAAAGCACGCACAATCATCAACTGGCATTTCCAAAATGATCTAGTCTTTGTCTTTATCTAGTCACCAAGTGACTAAATGGACAAAGTCACCCAAGTCACACATCATCTGAAAAGATTTCACCAGAAAGGCCAAATAAAAAAAACAGTTATGAACGGTAAAAGGGTTTTTACATATTCCTCTCTTGTTTTGGTTTTCTTTTAGGACCAGACAGAAAGAAGCTGAAACTGACGTAATGTGTAGATTTTGTTTTGGTTTTTCTTTTTTTTTTTTTTATGTCTTTAAAACTTTCCTTTTGTTATGAACATAGTCCGTAACCGTGTTGCAGCGTTGAGCAATGCGTCCTTTGGAGTCCCGACATGTCATTGACATTTTCCCAGAGCTACTGGAACACACAGCTCAGATCCGCTGTAAGCCAAAGCAAACAGTTGGACACTCAGACTGTCCTAGAAGCCATTGCACTTTGTTCTGCTGTATATGACCTGACCGTGCAATGTGCCCACGAGCTTTTCTGCTTTGTCATCACAACATGGGAGTTAGAATTTAAGAATCTTACGACTTATGCTAATTACTGTTCGACTTAAACGCAGCTCCAAGACATCTGTACAAAAATGTCAGCTGATTATATTCAAAAGACATTAAACATGCTAGTTTAATGCAAATGTTTCTGCAAGCAGCAGTCAGAGAATCTTTTTGTACAGTGCTTGAAGTATTCATACCTCTAGGACTTTTTTCCTCCATTTTTGTCACACTGAACCACAAACTTAAATCTATTCTGCTGGGATTTTATACAACATATCAGCCCAAAGTAGTGTAACTCTGGAGTTACACACAGTTACAATGCAGCAAATGTGAAAAGGTTTAAGATTTATAAAAACAGAAAGGATACAAAGTAAAAAAAAAAAAAAAAGAGAGAGAAAAATGCCAATACACAGTCAGTCTCAATCATAATATAATTTTAACAGATGTGTCCAATGTACCAACAGCAGTTTGTATTGCATCAGTAATTATAAATGATAAAATATAATCAAAACTGGACGTATTCCTATTCAAAACATCTACATAAAGCTATTGCTGCCTAAAGAGCTCAAAACAGTCTTAAAACTTAATTTCAATATCTTGAAGCATAAATTAGAAACACCTATTAAATCTCAGTGTGGATTCTTTATGTTGCATTACAATAGCTGAACTTCTTCCTTTTTTTATTTTATTTTATTCCAATAAGTACTGAAGCTCAGTTACTAATCAAAAATAACAGCTTAGTTTGTTTATGGGAGTATTAAGACACTACTTACACAGACTTCAACAAAGAACAACAGCACCATCTTGTGACCGTAGTAACTTACACTCTCTTATAATTGCTGCTCCCATATTGATTGGAAGTCTGCAACTTCTCCATCTGGTTGCAATCAGCATCTGGATCCTAAAAACAGAAATAAAGTTAAAAGAATATTTGTGTAGACAGCATGGCAGTGTATGCCTGTGATGAGTTAAGATAAATAAGAAACAAAACCGGGCCAAAAAGTGAGCATATAATGTCACATTGCATCATGAACGGTCCCAGAGGTACGCTTTAAAGTGGAAATTAGTACAACTTACCCCATGTGATTAATTACTACACACCTTTTCTTTTCCACTGCTGTCGTCATCCTCGTCATCTTTCTCCTCCTCTGGTGAAATGCTGTCAGTCCCAAAGGGAGCCTCTAGTGGAGGATAGGCTCCAGGGCTTTTTTGCTGGATGCTGTAAATGATCCCCATGGAAAAAACAAGAGTAGGACACAAAACGTACACAACTTAATGTTATTTTTTCAATTGATACAAATGAAGCTGTTTTTAAAATTTTTTCCTTCACACTGTAGAGTTTTTTTTTTTTTTAATCACAAATTAAACAAAATGTAGCATATGAGATCATTTAAACACCTTGGTGTAGTGAGGTCTCCTGATTCAGTGCAGAACCAGTCCGGAGGTTTGTACGGATTTGGTGCGAAAACATTTATGTCCTCATGCCACAAAAGTCCTGTTAAACCCCACCAAAAAGAGCAAAAATAAGGCGTTTATTTGTAGTAATGAAAAGCGAACAAAACGCACGATTGTAATAAGGCAAACAGGATGACTCTACCCTTATGTCCTCCTTGCTTTGCAAGTTTCACATAGTCAGAATCGCTCTCCAGCACTGCAACTCTTCTCCCTCTGAGCTTCTCTTCGGGCGGGGTGCTAATGGTTGGGGACAGTCCAGGGATCTGGGAGATGTGCCCATCCTGTGTTCTGTACCCTGTCCTGACACCTGTTTGAATGCACACACACAGAAACAGACACACACGGAAAATAGTTACATCTCATCGACGCAACCACAACCCCGCGAATTCATTGATGTTACTGTCAATTTCTGTTTTTAAGTTTAAAGTATAAACAGCTGTACTTGCCAGATTTCCCTGGTTCATCATAGGTACCCGAGAAAAGTAAGGAATTTCTGGAGAAAATACAAACACGACACAATTAGCATTGTAGCCAATCCTAGCATAAACAGTGCAGCGTTTAAACTCTCCTTGGCAAGAAAAAGTTGGTTTTAACCAAGCCTCGTTTTGAACACAAAACAACACGTAAACTGTTGACAAAGTCAGATAAAGTCCATATTCAAGCACAGCTTCGTATCACTTACTCTGAATTCATCGTGCAAGCGGACAAAAAGCTGTTGCACCCACTCTGTTTGGAAGTTTGTGAACTCGTCTCCATGGAAACGGATTTCTCTAACAGCTGCTGCTCGGCAATGGAAGCTGCTGATAGAGAACTGTTCACACTCTACCGCATCTTTTTTGTTGTTGTTTTATTAGACTGCAGTTATAGTTCAGTTCAAAACGGCAACTCGTTCCCCGTGAGTAAGTGATAAAGAACACATGTTTTCTTTTAAATAGAAAACATGTGATTATTATTCGCTTAGAGGAAAAACAGCTGGAGGTTTCAGGATAGATATCAGAGAGACAACAACCAAACTGAGAATAGCGATTAGGGGAACAAGGAAGCACAGAGGGAGAATGTCTTACAGTGATTCTTGAGAATAGGGACAAATCAGGCCCTATGGATAAAGCACAAAATTTGAATAAAATAT